>NW_027605205.1:156109-158655 GCF_048128805.1 Centroberyx gerrardi
CAACAGTGATCCACTCTATAGAGGATTTTAGCCCTTCCCATAATGCTTTGCTTCCTGTTCCTGCCGGCTGCCGTTCAGTCGCACTGAAGAGAGAGTAATCCTGTTGCTGTAACTTAATAAAGTGACTAAACAACTAAATCAGTGTTAATATGACGGATCGGACATTACGAAACACTAAGAACTGTTACTGAAGATCAGCTGAGACTTCGAGCTCATTTCAGATTACTGAGATGTTTGGTCTCAGTTAGCAGGTTAGCTAGGAGCTAGGAGCTAGCCAACGTTAGTAAAGCTGCATTCACGCTACAGTGCATCTTATACTGATATATTTGGCCACAACGGATTATCTTACATAACGTTATTGATCCTGATTTGATCCAAAGTTAACGGACTGATACATCGGTGATCGGAGCTGAGAAGAACTCTGTAGTTGTCAGTTTTGTCCAGTTGAGGCTCTCAGTCTTTATACTGAGGGAGATGGCAGTGACAGTCTTCTATGAGTCAGTCATGAATTATAAAGTCATCTATTTACATTTTAAGTTACGTTTTGCAGTTTCTAGTGGTCTGACATGATGTGTTTTACATGTCGGACGTCTGTTGTGATCAGCTGAAGAAGAAAAGCGTGGATGATGTCCAACACATCAGTGAGTGGACGAGGTAACAAACGCTACGTTTAATTATTTCAAATGGATTTTAAATGCATGTAGTGCAATAACAGCTGTTACACACGCAAACTCCTGTAATTCTATCGTGAATCTTGACAATATCAGAGGAGATTCAACTAAACTTCAGCCGACTGCCGTTCAGTGCAGAACAACTGGTAAAGCAAAGCATTATGGGAAGGGCTAAAATCCAGTATCAGTTCATGAAGCTTCTCCTCTGTCTGTTTCTGAACAGCCGGTGTCTGGTCGCTCTTTCCTGCCGCACAGGAAGTGATGCGTTTTACGTTTCCATTTGTTTGGAATCAACAGAAGAAGAACTGGGTAGTTAGCATGAGCAGCCGACAGCCACCATGTCTGAACAGACAGAGAGAAGAGAAACTCAAACTGCAGCAACAGAAAATCCAGCTCCGCCCACACTGTTTGATTGACAGGTGATCTGTGGGACGTGCAGAGCAGAAACACCACAGTGAGGCTGAGGGACAAAGATGGAGGCTGAATACAAAAACAGAATATAAAAATGTCTGCAGTTCATTTCTGGACTAACCTTTTATGAACTGAGCTGTTAGCAAAAGAGGTTTTCAGGTGATGTCACCCCCCTCTGGCGGCCATCTTGGAGGTCCTCAGCTCTGAACAGCTGACTGTGTTTCTGTCGTCTCAACAGAACTGAACAGACGGTTAATTTCTGTCTGTTTCTGACTGAACTGATCATTTCATCACTGATCCATCTGATTGATTTAGTGTTTAGATAATGTCAGCTTGTTAGCTAGCTAACCATAGTATCTGGTCAGCTAACATCACTGTCTTGTTGTTAACACATCTGATTAGCACACTAGCTAACGTAGCTAGTAGCAGCTAGCGTTAGCATGTTCACATTAACATCAGTGGTTTGCCGGCTAGTTAGCTAGCTAACAGTTTGTTCAGGTTAACTGAGCTGACTCTTCTCAAGCTACAACTCAGAGTGTTTTGGAGTAGAGACTAGGGCTAAAGACAAGACAGTTTACTGTGTCACAGTAACCAAATCCACCTTATCACACTATTCACTTTTACTGAGAACGTTACTGAATGGATCTACAGCCACACCACAACAAGCTGACTCAGCTGCTCTCTGCTTCTAGCTGCTTCATACAGATTTACACTTTATTAACTAACAGACTTCTACATGTTCCTCCATCATGAGACTCAGCTGGAGAGACTGCAGCTGACAGTAAACACTTCTACATTATAACATACAGTAACATCACCTAACTACATTATTCACATAGAGAAACACTATGTTCTGGAAAATAAAGGGAAGAGAGAACAGAGAGAACAGGAGGAAAGAAAGAGTCATTCTGATGCCAACGTCAGCAGCTCCTGTCTGACAATAAAACACCAGCGAGGACCAGTGTGTGTGTGTGTGTGTGTGTGTGTGTGTGTGTGTGTGTGTGACGTGCCTGTCCGTTACATTTGATAGGAAACAGCTTTTGTCATGTCAACACACAGGAAGCTCTCCGTCTTGTCAGCACACACGCACACACACACACACACACACACACACACACACACACACACAGCTCAGCCTTCTTTTTTGAGTGATTTTCCAACCTATTTTAACAAAAGAACAAATCTTTTGCGTTTCCATTTTGGTGTGTTTGACAGAAATATGACAGATCCAGCTGCTGACACAGGGTTCTTCAGGGTTCTTCAGGTTCTGTGGTTAGAGCTGTGGTTCTATCTGGAACCATAAAGACTGAAAACCCTCTGCAGAATAAAGAACACTCTAAATGTTCTCTGTGGAACCGTATGAGCAGGGTGCTGCAGAGAACCGTTCTAACAGCTGAATAAATGTGATTTATCTAGAAGAAAACAATGTGTTGGTTCTGAACTGAGAGGTCTGTTCATTATCAA
>NW_027605206.1:0-10000 GCF_048128805.1 Centroberyx gerrardi
TTTATAAATCATAGGATATTTTTTTAATTGTATATGAAGTGTATGCTTTATGAAATAATAATTGTATCTATCTATATCTCTAGCATAAACAAAATTGAGCAACATCAACTGGAAAAAATACAAGGCACTTCACTCTTTCCACATCTTTATTCACACATTGTCATTATAAACACTTTGACAGCCAACCAGAGCAGCTATTGGGACCTGGCCACAAAAAAATGACATACAAACAGGCCAAGCCAGTTTAACCTCATTATCTCGAGATCACAGAAATAAATAGAATAAAATAAAATAAAAAATAGCAATGGCTGCTCTTGGCTAAATAGATGAACAAAACACAGCGAATAACTCACACTTGCCCAGTAAAATCTATCAACCATTACTCCAGTCATCTGAAAATTTGTAGGCATACATGCAGTGTGTTGCATAAAAGTAATGAACTGGCCTCTAGTAAAAGTGAGAAGGGAAAATGGGAACTTGTAAAAGGAAACTATGCAGCATTTTTCAAAATAAAATCTGTATTATATAGATATATATTTTCAATCTAAACTGTCCTGCATAGGTAGGTGTGCTGCACACCAGTTGCCTTCTCCTTGCTCTGCTGCTTCCTTTGCCCGTTTATGTTTAAAAGGTTTTGGGATGTTCGATGTCCCAAACACTGTAAACAAATAAACCTAGAAAATAAACCTATAAAAATAACCATATAATACAATTCTGCCCTCTTTCTCTTCTCCCACCATCTCGGTCTGAGGCCAACTGAAGCCATCGCTTGATGAACTTCTGTCTCTCCATCAGTAGCCTTGGAGCCGAGAGGATTCTTCTGGACAGCCTCTTTCACAATGAGAGAGAGAAGAGAGAGAAGAGAGGGAGAGACAACAAAAGTAAAATTGTAAAAACATGACAGAGATGGCACAAGATAAGGATGGATATCCTGATAGTAACCATGAAATCAAACTTACTGAGAACTATGTCCTTGATGGCAAGTGGCTCAAAAGCCGGCTTCCTGTTGACCTCTCTCCAGTTGATCTCTCTGGCCATAACCCTCCACACCGTCTGCTCCCCATCAGCTAGAAGGGGAGAGAGTAAACTAACATTACAATATTATAATATTACAACAGACAGACAGACAGACAGACAGAGAGACAGACAGACAGAGAGACAGACAGACAGACAGAGAGACAGACAGACAGACAGACAGACAGACAGACAGACAGACAGACAGACAGAGAGACAGACAGACAGACAGACAGACAGACAGACAGACAGACAGAGAGACAGACAGAGAGACAGACAGACAGACAGACAGACAGACAGACAGACAGACAGACAGACAGACAGACAGACAGACAGACAGACAGAGAGACAGACAGACAGACAGACAGACAGACAGAGAGACAGACAGACAGACAGACAGACAGACAGACAGACAGAGTACAACATGTAAACTTTGAGTAACTCTTGGTCTGGGTTTGTAGCAAGGCAGCAGGACAGCAGGTTCTCAATCTTAAAACACAGCTAGAGGGGAGAGAGAAAACTAACATTACAATATTATAATACTACAGTATTACAGTATTATAACACTACAATATTACAATATTATAATAGGCACACAGACAGACAGACAGACAGAAACGCAACCTCGCATTTCAAATGGTGCAACTATCATAAGCATCTAAAATATTGACATACATTTTCTTTGTGAGAAAAGAAAAATAAAATCTAGCTGCCAAGGTGACTAACAAAGAAAAGTTCTGTAACTTACCAGTTACATCCCTCTAGGTCTAGCAGTACCGAATCAGGGCTAGCAAACGTGTAGAGTAGGCTAACTAATTGAAACGTTAGGAAACATAAAAAGCCCTATCTCTCCCTTCTAATATAGGATAAAATAAAAATGTATTTGGCTAAGACTTAAACTACTGTTAGTGCCTAGTTTGTTATGTTATAGGGCCTTTTTATTTATTTATTTAACCTTTATTTAACCAGAAAAAGCCTCATTGAGATTAAAAATCTCTTTTAGGATCTCTAAGGATAGGCAAGTCAACATTGAGTCCAAGAGCACACAGAAGGAAACAGACTAGCTAATTAAAACATCGACAACCTGATGTGCCCGCCTCCAATTCCTTCAGCATAGCTTTAAAAGCACCGAGTGAAACGGCAGCGAACATAAAAGCCCTTTTCCCCAGTTCAGTACGGGCTTTGGGGACAGATAGCAAAAACAAGTCGTGGGAACGTAGACAGTAACTTCCAGCACTTTTCTGGAGGATGTAAGTGTTTACGTACGATGGAAGCAAACCAAGAATTGCCTTGTAGACAAGGATGATCCAGTGGTTAAGTCTGCAGGCGGACAATGCAGGCCGACCAACCCGAGCATACAGGGAGCAACGGTGAGTCAGAGCTTTAGAATTAGTAATGAACCGCAATGCTCCATGGTAGACAGTATCTAATGCATGAGCGCATTGAGAAGATGCATGCATGTACAGTATATAACATCTCCAAAGTCAAGCACAGACATAAAGGTAGCAGCAACCAGACGCCTTTTAGCCCCTTATTTCTAAAGTAGAAACCCAATTTCAGCTTCAGTTTTTCCACAAGAGGCTGGATGTGAGGCTTAAAAGAGAGGGAATCGTCAGTTAAGATACCTAGATATTTGTATACAGATACAGACTCAATCTTATTGTCCTGAAGTGTAATAATAGATGGAAGGGTCAGTGGCCTTTTCTTTGAATTTGAAAACATGAATTTTCTTTTGTCAGTATTCAAAACAAGTTTCAGATCATGAAGGGTGTGCTGAACAATATTAAAAGTAAGTTGTAGCTGACAAAGAGCCTGATTCTGTGTAGGAGCAGAGCAGTGAATAACAGTATACATTATGACAGAGATTGTTAATATAAATAGTAAATAAGAGTGGTCCTAGGACCGAACCCTGGGGCACACCCTTGGATACGGCCTGTAACTATTAAGGAAAAATCATCTAACGTTAAACTATAATTCACTTACTTGTCCGACCAAAATTTCCACTTGAATCTAACCTGCTAGCTGCTCAAACCAATATCCAAATTAGTTAGCTAACAATAGCTCGAATTAACCTTATAACAAATTCATACAGAACACAATAATTTACAATTTCAAATATTTAAAACAGTTACATTTTAGATCATCTGCATTAAAGAAACAAAGACACACCAATAAATTTAAAATTAAAATTTTATTGATTTTAGCAACTCAGAAAATCAGGACAGAAGCTGGAAGCAGGAAAGCGTCTCATTGGTTTAAACTTTCTGTCCAAGATCATCCTGGACAGACAGGAAGTGATGTCACCACGGGTCATAATGACATCACCACAGGTTGTATAGGAAGTGCTGATGTCACCACAGGGAGTCAAACAATACAGGAAGTCAGTCAATACAATTCATATTTTTGGTACATTTTCCTCTCATGCATATTTTTAATTCATTTGGTTTGTCTCAGTTTGTTGCTGCTGTTATTTTAACGCTGCAGTTCATATATTTTCACACATTTCATTCATATATTTCTACATTTTATGTTCAGCTGTTGTAATTGTTGGTTGTGTTATATTTAATACCTCCATCTGCTCTATTCTAATTTATTTTCTGTTATTAATTTACGGTATATGATGACTTTTTGCTGCTGGAACAGCCCAGTTTCCCCGCAGAGATCAATAAAGTTTTATCAAATCAAATGTGAATCAGATGTGACCCTCCTGTCTGCTCCAGCGGACAGAGGCTCGCTCTGCTTAGCAGTTACAGCTGAAGTCGCTCTGCAGCAACTGATAAATGAAAATAACTGCCAGATAATGAAATAACATGTGGAACTGTGACATCACGTCCCTCTACACGGGTCAAACACGTAAAAACCTGTTCATGTAATAAATAACATGATAACATCTTCAGATTGATGTTGTTACGCCCTTTATAATATGATAATTATGTGTAATAATGTTATAATATCATGAAAAATAATACAATATCAGGTTTTATGACCTTTTGACATGATAATATATTTTCTGGCAGTTAGATCATCAGTTGGTACAGCAGCAGAAATAATGACGTTACCCCACGCTCGTCTGATTATTCAGTCTCATGAAACTCTGTGAAATGAGCCTGAACTCTGAAGCTCCGCCTCCATGTTTCTGACAGGAGTCCAGTTCAGATCAGGAGTCCAGTTCAGATCAGGAGTCCAGTTCAGATCAGGAGTCCAGTTCAGATCAGGAGTCCAGTTCGGATCAGGAGTCCAGTTCAGATCAGGTTCCTCCTGCAGTAATGGTGAAACACATTTCTAACACTTCTCCTGCATGGAGCGAGTTTGCAGTTTAAGACATCGTGCTCGTTTCACAAAATATTATGAGGCCGTATCAGAGGAGAGTCTTCAAGGCCCATTCTCACCTAGAATGATAACGATAAAGATAATTATATCTATAAAAAGATATGAATTGTTCTCTGTTATCACTACAACAGTAACTATAAGAACATCCAAAACAATAACAATAGCCGTATTTTTGGTCTGATTTTTGGATGCAGACGCAACGATAAAACATTTCCATCCAATCAAATGAAAGTTCTAAGAAAGAAGGGGGCGGAGCATTTGGTAGCTTAGACGCTTTGTCTGCTGAGGAGCTGATCACAGATATCTCTGTAGTGTGAATGCTTGAGCTATAATATATTGTTATAGATTAAAGTTATCTTTATAGTTATTATTGAAGATGTGAATGGGCCTTTATACAAATGAATCACCTTAAGGAGGGCTGCTGGCCCGCCGCTGAGCAGCACCTGAGGTGTGCAGGTTGTTGTCAACCAACATGTCTCTCTTGTAATCCTCTAAGTTCTCCTCACAGTGCTCACCATAGTGTGTCTCATCACACTCACACATTGCTACATAGGTGCGTGGTATAACAACACATTTACCATGTTGCCCACAGTTCAGTTTGTCACAGGGATTCAGATTCATCATCTCTTCATCACTTTTAATAAAGACGATGTAGTTTGCGAAGGTTGAACACTCCCCTTTATAAATGTAAGGGGTTGTAGAGTCTTCGGGGTCAGAGTAGCCTTCTGGGACGTCCTGGTCGTCTACGTTCTTGGCATCGCGGGCGGTTTGACTGTTGAATCGATAGGCGTGAACCGCTGTATACGTCTGAGACACCTTCTTTTCATGAACGGTTCTCGTACATTTAGAAAGTAAGTCTGCTACCTCAATACACGATATTAGCTTTGTTGGAAAGCACTTAACAATCGCTTCTCTAACAACAGCTGCCTTGGTGTGAGTCCCTTTAATCTGTCTGGCTACAGCCACGGTTACTGTTCCTTTCTTCACCTCAGTAAATCCTAACAAGTAATGTCTGTTAAATTCTTTTAGAACAGTATGCTTTGAGTTTTTGGTTGTAAATGCAACAACCATCCAGTCATACCTGTCATACGTTTCTGCCAAAGAATACCTGATGCTCTTGGCGAGTTCTTTATGATTTTTGGTGTCATCAATGAGCTCCTCAACATCTTTTTTTACGTAATCAGCACTCTCACTAATGCAGCGCTGGTGCACTTTGACCAAAGCCAAGCCAGATTTGTATGCGCGATCAGCTGCAGTATCAACCGTAGCTTTGTTGTTTGAGCCCTTGAGACTGTAATAGATTTCATTAAGTATCATGCCCTTCCACATAAGTTGAGATAAATACAAAAAATATTTATTGACGTCCTTTTCATGACATTTTAATTTATCAGCCAGTAGTTCTCCAAAGTTTTCTGTGATAGATATTGGTTCAGGTGCCAGGAATTGGTACAAGCTCAAAGTGCTGTCTTCATACTTGCTGTAGGATGTGAGGAATTCGTCTATCTGCTCCTGCCTCTTCGTTGCATCATTGATGTTTTGAATGTTACTCAGTAGATCATTGAATTTAATCCAGCCGTTGTTAATATTGTTCTCTGGCTCGCGGTATGCAGAAGCCGCCCAGATATCATATTTAATCTCTACACGAAGGGTTTCAAGTTTAAAATTAACATTTTGAAATTCTTTTTTGAGAGTGTCTAACAGGGGGTTTGTTGTCGGGACTACCATCAGTATGGCGTTGACAGCGGCAGCAATGGCCGGCCCGTGAACAGGTATCAGTCTGAGGAACGGGACGCCTCCAGTTTTGATCATATCAACAGTCTTAGAAAGCCACTTGCCAACAATTTTAAGGTCTTCTGTGGCTTTATTTGCTTTCTCTGGTGTGGATTTGTCGTTTTGGTCCAGTCCACGAGGCAGATGACTGATGGCCATGATGGAGAGAAAGAGGGAGGAGGACAACAGCAGGAGGAACAGCAGACCTGGAGACGCCATGACTGAAAACACAACACACAATATGACAATCACACTTTAAACACCAAGTACAATAAATGGACAGCAGTTAGTCCCTGACAACTGACACACAGTACAGACAGACAGTCATGGTACAGGACAGCAGGAGGTCATGTTCAGAGATACTGAACATGGCTGACATTAGACTCCACATATCACTCTACATGTGTCTGTCAGTGTTTAATATTCCATCACTATGTGTGACTTGTTTCCAAACAACTGCTAAATGCAATAATGCTTCTGAGTTTTAAAGCCATGTTTCAGCGTAGGCAACGTGCTCTGACCTCAGAACTGAACTCATTGTATTTAGTACAGATACTGATCATAAAGACATCAGCCAAAGAACTGGTAAAGCAAGCAGAGACAACTGACCTACCGTCTGTAAGTCTGGTCAGTGGACAGAGTTGATGGACAGGTGTGGAGAGAAGGTCCGTCAGTAGGCCGGAGGGTGGAGAAGGTTCGGGTTTGGCTGGTCGGCAGGTGGATCGGTCCTCAGGTGGATCGGTCCTCAGGTGGATCGGTCCTCAGGTGGATCGGTCCTCAGGTGGATCGGTCGGCAGGTGGATCGGTCCTCAGGTGGATCGGTCCTCAGGTGGATCGGTCGGCAAGTGGATCGGTCGGCAGGTGGATCGGTCGGCAGGTGGATCGGTCCTCAGGTGGATCGGTCCTCAGGTGGATCGGTCCTCAGGTGGATCGGTCGACAGGTGGATCGGTCCTCAGGTGGATCGGTCCTCAGGTGGATCGGTCGGCAGGTGGATCGGTCGGCAGGTGGATCGGTCTGCAGGTGGATCGGTCCTCAGGTGGATCGGTCCTCAGGTGGATCGGTCGGCAGGTGGATCGGTCGGCAGGTGGATCGGTCCTCAGGTGGATCGGTCGGCAGGTGGATCGGTCGGCAGGTGGATCGGTCCTCAGGTGGATCGGTCCTCAGGTGGATCGGTCGGCAGGTGGATCGGTCGGCAGGTGGATCGGTCCTCAGATGGATCGGTCGGCAGGTGGATCGGTCGGCAGGTGGATCGGTCCTCAGGTGGATCGGTCGACAGGTGGATCGGTCGGCAGGTGGATCGGTCCTCAGGTGGATCGGTCCTCAGGTGGATCGGTCGGCAGGTGGATCGGTCGGCAGGTGGTTCGGTCGGCAGGTGGATCGGTCCTCAGGTGGATCGGTCGGCAGGTGGATCGGTCCTCAGGTGGATCGGTCCTCAGGTGGATCGGTCCTCAGGTGGATCGGTCGGCAGGTCACAGTCTTGGACGAAGCCTCTGATCTCTAGCCTCGACACGACAGAGCCAGCTGCTTTATAGGAAGCTGATAAGCCCCGCCCACCTGACAGGCAAATGATTTCTGTACGTTTTTGGTCTGGCGGAGGTGGAGAGGGAGATCTTCACCTTGTATGGTCAGAGGAGAGAAGGGAGGCGGACCTGACGGCCTCTGGGGGTTCACCTGGTTAAAATGAACGGCAAAAAAGAAAGACAATATGTAACCGTTGATCCATATCTACTTAAAACTCAAGAATACTGAATCTGCTTCACCATTATAAGATGTTACTCTGGAGTTTAATCTTTAAATGGAGAAGCAGATTCAGTATTCTTGAGTTTTAGGCACTTCAGATGTGAATATGGGTCAAAGGTTATATATTAGTAATGTTGCTTAGTATAGGTACTTTTACAGATCACAGTTCAGATCAGGAATCCAGTTCAGATCAGGTTCCTCCAGGAAAGGTTTCTGGTCCAGCAGCAGGAATTGTTCTGGACATTTCCACCTGTTGGTCACATGAGAAGGTTAGCTAACGCTTCAGTTCAGCAGCTGAAACAGTTAGCTTCAGGTTTTGCTCACGGTAGGGTTGTCGCGGTGGGCGGTGTTACCGGTGGCATTCGGTTTTGGAGTCCACACCGGTGGCATTAGCCCCACACCGGGAATACCGTTATTTTGTATTTTGTAAAAAAAAGCACATATTCAGAGCTTCCATGTTCAAGTTAGGCTACAAAATGATAAATGGACATACTAACAACATACTGATCACTAAATCTGATCACTAATATGACAGATTAGGATGAATAGGATTAATTATTTGTCCTTACCTAGTGACAGCTAATGATCACACGAGAAGCGTCGCCACCAAAACCGGTGTTTTCCTACGGTACGGCGCCTGGCGCGTGCTCTTCTCTTGTGACGCACGTCGCGTTTTTCTGGCGGTTTTTAGGCGCACATAAAAGTTAAAATATTCTCAACTTTTCAGCGCAAGGCGCGGAGTCGCACCGCTCGTCAATGTCACATTTGGGCCAAGCAACCAATCAAATCAAGCAGAAGGCGAGCTTTCCTTCCTGTTTTGATGCGGTTTGATGCGGTGGGAACGGCAGGACAGAGGAAAACACAGATGAACAGCTGATATTAGCGGTCTTTAACCCGGTCGCACACAGCCCCGCTCCACAGGCCATCAAGCGGTCTGCCGAGGCGTTTTTGAAGCGGCTGCGCCTGTAGCGACGCTTCTCAGTCTGATCGCCCCTTAAAGAAGGGCAATATGCCAGAATCTGCACCGCACTCACATTAACTACCTGAGTGTTGAGCAGTGTTAGAAATCGCTGATTAAAAAGTGTTACGTTTACAAATGCCGTTAACGTGAGTTTGGAGAGGAATTATAAGTTTCACTTTCATTGTAGTGACGCTGACTTTGATAGCGCTCAGACCCTCTAGTGGCGACAGGCGGTATAACCGGTGTGACCGGTGTTGAGGAGGGAAACAACACTGGTGTCGAAATGACACCACCGTGACAACTCTAGCTCACGGTTCAGTAAATGAAAACTTGTTGTCATGAGTTCGACCTCCGACCTCCACACCCTGACTGTCAAACTACACTTTCCTGCACGTAGCGAGTTATTTGCATTTTAAGGTACTGTGCCCACCGGTGCCTGAGCAGTGATGCAAATACCAAACCTCTTAATCTTTATTTACTTTGGGAACGTTGACTGAGCGCCATGTTATGGTGCTACACATCCACGTCCACACCTTCCATACTGGCAGCTGCCTGGTACTGTGCTGATAATTCCCATAATGCACAGCTAGACGTGGTTAACTGGTTGCTATGGTAACTCTTGTAGCCAGGGAGCTAGTTGGCGATCTTTCTTGTTTTATCCTGTTTGTTAATCGTATGCATGTTGACGATATACTGTATGTTGATGATATGTTGTGCAGAAGCTCTTTCTGCGGCTCGTCTCTGTTGCTTTACAGACAGCGATGGTCGCTCAGTAAAGCTAAATAATATCTGCAGTTAGAGATCAACATAAGGCATCACAAAAATCATTATATTAGTATTATTATTATTATATTTCAGCAAAACATTTATATATTTTATACTGTTTTATACAGTTTTATACTACTGACTATGAATTTGCATCACAGCACATTCTTAGCCCAGGGTTATCTTAACCCTGGGCTAACAGCTGGCCCAGGGTTAGCTTAACCCTGTTCACACACAGACATTTAACCCATGGCTAACTCTTAGCCCAGGGCTAACGATTCACACAGCATTCTTGTTAGCCCAGGACTTACATGTCTGAATATTCTGTGGTAATAAAAACACTCGAGCCTAGGAATGCCATGCATTGTTGCTTAGCAACGTTGTGAAGGAGAAGTTATTTGATTGGACAACACACAAGT
>NW_027605206.1:17500-40000 GCF_048128805.1 Centroberyx gerrardi
TAACTTGCACTGGGATCCACAGAGTGTACTTTACCTGCCGAAGGAAGAGGGGGGCAGGGGTTAGTGCACCTGGGGAGCAGAGCAGCAGCTTTCAGGCTACAGTTTATCCAACGTTATCTCACAGGAAGTGATGACGTGGTCTGGAAACCAGTAATGAGCACCATTTTAAGGGGAGTAGCAGGTTTGGGTTTAGATGCATCTTTGTTTTTAATGAACTGTAGTTTTATACGTTTGTGTGACTTGACTCCATTTTATCAGGGACTTTTTAGGGCATGGACTCTTTTTAAATAGAACGGACTGGACCCTGCAGCTTCACTGTTTTGGCTCCTGGTCCTGGAGGAGCCTTTGATACATGGGGCCCGGCTGGATGTTCAGGACGACAGCAGACCTGGTCTCACCCAGCGTTCACGTTCAGCTGGGACAGTGAAGCTGACACGCATAGTGGATGCAGCGGGTCCAGGACTTCAACACGGAGGCAGTGGCTTCTCTACTGGGTCTGAGGTCAAGTCGTTACACCAGAGACATTTTAAACATATGGACTAAAAGTCTGAGTAGTGAGGAACGGGAAATGCTACAGGACTATTTTATTGGAACAGAGACTCCTGATGAAGGAGATCCTTTCCCTGAACTGGGTCTTCAAATAGACCAAACTGGACTGACGGGACCATTGTTGGTATATAAAGCTGCTGCATCTGCAGACCTGTGCATGTTGAATGGGAAGGCTCTGTATAAATACTGTGTTCAAGCTTTGAACAAGGGAAAGCTGAGTGGGGGGCGGACACTGTGGAGAGAGAGACTTGTTTTATAAACCGCCGTTAAACAAGAGATCAGGTGATCTGCAGTGGAGAATCCTGCAGTATAGCTTCATTTCTAAGATAAATCCCACGGTGTCCATTAAATGTCCTTTTTGTCAGGAACCGGAAACTATTTTTCACAGTTTCCTGAAATGTAAAAGACTTGAAGTTCTGTTTGAAACTTTGAAAACTGTGTTTTTAAACTGTAGTGAGAGTTGGTGTGAAACTGCTTTTATTTTTGTGCTGGCTACAAAAAAGAAAATACAATGAAGTGGCAGCTGTTGAACTCTGTAGTGGGACAGGCCGACAATTTGTGTTGCCAGAGCATTTGCAAGAATATAATCATCAACAATAAAACAAATCATATTAAGAAGTCAAATTACAACTGTGGATATTGTACAACAACAATTCATATCTGTTCATGTTCATTCAGATAGCTTGGAAATATATACAGTCAATATTAATAATAAGATAACAGATCCTGCAGACTGGCTCCTCCTCACCAAGGACCAGTTGCATCTTTTCTATCTGTAACAGATTGCTTAAATTTGGCAATATTTCTTTAAATGTAGGGTCACAGGTTTCTCTCGTCTTGTCAGATGTTGGACATGAGAACAGGAAGTGTATTTCTGTCTCTACTTCCATGAGGCTGCAGGTCTCTGGTCTCTGGTCTCTGGTCTTTGGGTTTCCAGGTTTTTGAATGTCTTCCTTTTTCAGATTCCAGGTTCTGGTCCCCAAGTCTATATTTACTAAGAAATTTTCTTTCTTTAATTTCATTAATGCTAGGTATTTGGCCAATTTAATTTCTCTGTTAAGCGTTTGATAGCTCTGAAGTTTATTCTGGGTTATTTCGTTATTGCAATTCTCTCTCTCTCTCTCTCTCTCTCACTCTCTCTTACTCCTCCCCCTCCGCCAGCTGTGACGTTGCAGGATGATGAGGTCACCAACACTTCAGCCCCTCCTCCTCCTCCAGAGGTTCTGCCCAATCACAGTGCCCCACCACTTGCCCCGCCCCCCAGCCTGGAGACAGGTGAGGAGAAAACTAACACTCCTATCTATCTATCTATCTATCTATCTATCTATCTATCTATCTATCTATCTATCTATCTATCTAATTCTGACTAAATGACTGACACACCAACATTAAACCAAAGGATTATAAAATGTTCAGTCATCACAATAGTACTAATAATAATACTAATAATAATAACTGTAAACTTTATTTGTACAGCAGCTTTTTACAAACAGCTTACAAAGGGCTTTAAAGAACAAGAGATTACATAAATGAGTCAATAAATGAATCAATAATAATCAAAAACTGAGTTGAGAATGAAAGATTTGTAGAGAGAGGAGGACAGAGACAGAAATGATACTGCTTATTCTCTTTTTTATCTTCGGTAAAAGTAAAAGATAGGTCAGGTCAGGTGATTTTGCCTGAACCAATCACTAGTGACCGACGTATCGGCCGCTCTGACGTCACTTCAGTCTCACTGATGCTGGGCGGATTTACTAACTTCACCAAGAATGTCGACCCATTTTGACAAAAATATCGTCTTTGTTGGTTAAGGAGGTGATTTCAACAAATCTATTCTGCCGAAACGCCAATGAAAACCCGCCGCACGAACGGTTCAAACTTTAGTCCCGCCCACAAAGGCTCTGATTGGCCCGTTGACGAGGGAAACACCAGACTCTCTGAATCGCTCCACGACATCTGAAGAGTGGAGGGAGGAGACTCGGGATCTGAAGCAGACTACATCTGTTTTACCAGATCTTTCAAAATCCCGTGTGTTTTCGGTTCAAATGGAAAATTCAGCTCATTTCCCTTTTGGAAAACAATGAACATCCAGTTTGTTGCCCAGCTTCCTGCAGCCCGTCTCGTCCACCAGGGGGCAGCAGACGCTCTGATCTGCAGCCAGACATCCTGAGGGGGAACTTAAGTCTGTAGCTCTGGTAGAGTCTTGGGTTGTGTCTCTTCCTCATGATAAATCAGTGATTCTGTGATCTGTTGCTCCGGTAGAGCAGACTGGAGAATTGTGTTTTTTTCTCTCTCCATTCACTGCCATCGTCTGGAGGAACAGTCTGAAAATCACTTCTAGCACATAAAGGAACGCCGACACAGCAGATTCTGACAAGATATAAAAAACTAGTCCTGCTGCTGAATTGCATCAGAGACATGTATGTTAATACTCCTGTCAGGGCCCCTGAGCAAGGCACTGGAAAAAGACCTGGAGTTGGTCCCCGGGCGCTGTCTGCTCCTAGTGTGTGGATAGGATGGGTCAAATGCAGAGGACAAATTTCCCCACAGGGAAAATAAAGTATACAAATAAAAAAAAAAATTGTTTTGAAGTAAATCTCTTTCTTTATGTTTAATAAACCAACAAGTGTAAGACAGAAATCCGGTCGGAGGACTTTCGGTGTCACACTTCTTCAGTCTGAAAAGTTTAATAGAGAGAGAGCCCAACATACTACCAGAGTTCACCATCCGTTTAAAATGGAAGCTGCAGAGGAGCGTCTTCTTCATACAGCAGCTGAAAGAGATTGAAAACATTGAGTAAAACCTTTTGAAAAGTCAACAGACTTTTTAAAAGTTTGTTGATAATCTTTGTTTATTACCTCTGTAAAATCCACCTGCCTCTTATACTTCCACCAAATGCAGATTACGGCATGCGGCGAACGGCGGCCTTCATGAGAAAAAATAACACGAAGAAGAACCACTTCCTCTGTTGAGGTCACGTGATTTAGGTCTCTTGGTTTCCTACGGATAAGACAGAATTTTTTGAATATTTATATTTAAAACATTTGTTCTGGAAAAATGTTTTGTGGGGAAAGCTCGCTCTTCATTATAATTAATAATTTAGCACATTATTTATGGAAATAAACAGACAACAGGCCATGCATTGTATCAACAATCATTTATTACATTTACAAACATGATGCTCACAGGAAAATATAAAACATAAAACATGTTTAAGGCACTGAGTCTGCGTGGCAGTTTACACATTTCCTATCACAATTAAATATTTATTAATATTTATTCATTTTTCACAAATAAAATATAGCTCATTTTTTTCAATGTAAATATATATTCATCTATTTCCTGCTGCTTGTTGGCTCAGCAGAATACAGCCGGTCTGTCAAACTGTCTCTAACCTCACGTCACTTTTACTGACGTGGTTTCCTGCTTCAGAGGGAAGAACAACACTTCTTCCTTCTTCCTGAAGGTGGATTTAGAAATGAGGTTTCAGCTTTGGATCCACTGAAGGTTTGGATCTGCTAAAGTTTTGGATCTGCTAAAGTTTTGGATCTTGTAAAGTTTTGGATCTTGTAAAGGTCTGGATCCACTGAAGGTCTGGATCCACTGAAGGTCTGGATCCACTGAAGGTCTGTGCTGATGCATGCAGCGGACACAAACATGTTGTTTTCTGGTCCAGCGGCTCTCTGGGCGTCTTCACCTCCTGGCAGGCGGCTCTGTGGGCGGAACGAGGCAGCGGCCGAGATTCATCAACTCTCTGTGGATCGTGCGCTCCTGCTGAAGAACTTGGGAAGTGGTCTGTTGTTCTGCTGCAGTCTGTTGTTCTGCTGCAGCGGTCTGTTGTTCTGCAGCAGTCTGTTGTTCTGCTGCAGTCTGTTGTTCTGCTGCAGCGGTCTGTTGTTCTGCTGCAGTCTGTTGTTCTGCTGCAGCAGTCTGTTGTTCTGCTGCAGTCTGTTGTTCTGCTGCAGCAGTCTGTTGTTCTGCTGCAGTCTGTTGTTCTGCTGCAGTCTGTTCTGCTGCAGCAGTCTGTTGTTCTGCTGCAGTCTGTTGTTCTGCTGCAGTCTGTTCTGCAGCAGTCTGTTGTTCTGCTGCAGTCTGTTGTTCTGCAGCAGTCTGTTGTTCTGCTGCAGTCTGTTCTGCTGCAGCGTTCTGTTGTTCTGCTGCAGTCTGTTGTTCTGCAGCAGTCTGTTGTTCTGCTGCAGTCTGTTGTTCTGCAGCAGTCTGTTGTTCTGCTGCAGTCTGTTCTGCAGCAGTCTGTTGTTCTGCTGCAGTCTGTTGTTCTGCTGCAGCGGTCTGTTGTTCTGCTGCAGTCTGTTGTTCTGCTGCAGCGGTCTGTTGTTCTGCTGCAGTCTGTTGTTCTGCTGCAGCAGTCTGTTGTTCTGCTGCAGCAGTCTGTTCTGCTGCAGTCTGTTGTTCTGCTGCAGCAGTCTGTTCTGCAGCGGTCTGTTGTTCTGCTGCAGCAGTCTGTTGTTCTGCAGCGGTCTGTTGTTCTGCTGCAGCAGTCTGTTGTTCTGCTGCAGTCTGTTGTTCTGCTGCAGCGGTCTGTTGTTCTGCTGCAGCAGTCTGTTGTTCTGCTGCAGTCTGTTGTTCTGCTGCAGTCTGTTGTTCTGCTGCACCGGTCTGTTGTTCTGCTGCACCGGTCTGTTGTTCTGCAGCAGTCTGTTGTTGTGCAGCAGTCTGTTATTCTGCTGCAGCGGTATGTTGTTCTGCAGCGGTATGTTGTTCTGCAGCAGTCTGTTATTCTGCTGCAGCGGTATGTTGTTCTGCAGCAGTCTGTTGTTGTGCAGCAGTCTGTTATTCTGCTGCAGCGGTATGTTGTTCTGCAGCGGTATGTTGTTGTGCAGCAGTCTGTTATTCTGCTGCAGCGGTATGTTGTTCTGCAGCAGTCTGTTGTTCTGCTGCAGCGGTCTGTTGTTCTGCAGCAGTCTGTTGTTCTGCTGCAGCATTCTGTTGTTCTGCAGCAGTCTGTTGTTCTGCAGCAGTCTGTTGTTCTGCTGCAGCGGTCTGTTGTTCTGCAGCAGTCTGTTGTTCTGCTGCAGCGTTCTGTTGTTCTGCTGCAGTCTGTTGTTCTGCTGCAGTCTGTTGTTCTGCAGCAGTCTGTTGTTCTGCAGCAGTCTGTTCTGCTGCAGCGTTCTGTTGTTCTGCAGCAGTCTGTTGTTCTGCTGCAGCGGTCTGTTGTTCTGCTGCAGTCTGTTGTTCTGCAGCAGTCTGTTGTTCTGCTGCAGTCTGTTGTTCTGCAGCAGTCTGTTGTTCTGCTGCAGTCTGTTGTTCTGCAGCAGTCTGTTGTTCTGCAGCAGTCTGTTGTTCTGCTGCAGCAGTCTGTTGTTCTGCTGCAGTCTGCCGGTTGTGTTGAGCCTCTCTAATTTTCACCTGAATGAAATTTCACCTGTGAACACAATTATCTAGTTTTGCTCATTGTTCCATAAACAACTCAGGCTGTAGCGTGAGCAGCGTTAATGAACCATATAGAGTATTTAAATCAGTTTTTCAGAGTGAAGGCCTACTGCAGCCAATCAGAAGCTTCTCAGCGGCTCCGTAGATCATCTCATCTCCAACATTTATTTAAGTCACATTGGTTTATGCATCCTCTATTTTGTTTGCTGACATGGTGATAAATGACTGTAATTAGTAAAATCTTTATATACATTTATTAGGCTAAAACAGGCACCAGAGCGCTGTGTAGTCCGACAGGAACAGAAGCCATGTGTTTCTCCAGAGTCGCGGCTCTGGTCGGCTCGGTTTCAGACGCAGCAGCTGCAGTGAAGTAAACGGCTGCGGATCCGATCGACCCTTCAGACACAAACGCAGTCGGTGCAGCTGAGCCGTTGCACCTCAACAGGTGTGAAAGTGATCCGGACCCGACAGCTCCGGCTGCAGTCCGGCAGCTAAAACACGTTTCCCTGCTGAGTGTCCTGCGATTCAGTTTTTACTTCCTGGATTTGAATGTTGCCGCTGCGCGACACGAGCCTGCGATGCTTCTTACTGACCGTCCTGACAGGAAGCCGCTGGACACGTTGATCCCACACTGACATGCTGGCTTTAAGGCAAAATTCATTCACACCTTCTTCAGTGAATCATGCTAATCAATCTAAATAAAGCAAAGGCACACAGTGATTACAGCTGGTATATAGATTACACACAGACACTACAGACTGTACATCATTTACCCTTCGGAAAGTGCATTGTGTCAATTAAGCTAAATTTAAGAGACATTTTGGCTTAATGCTTTTTCCCCAGAGTGGACATGTGGCGTTCAGGTCTGCACATGAGCAGATGATGAGGATGTGGAGCGCTTGTGGGTTTGATAAAGTGACTTCTATGTGCAGCATGGAGGATTCACACAGGAACACAGCAGCAGGTATTTAACCCTGCATGAGCCTGACTGACTTTTACTGTTAATCTCCCAAAGCTAACATGCTTGTGTATAAAATAAAATAAACAAACAAGCTCGGTTCTACCTTTCTCCTCAGCTCAGTTTTCTCATTTCCTCTCTGACCTCGGGGGAATCTGTCTGGATGACAGAATCTAACATGACTACACTGTAAAGTGGAAATGCTGTGAACAGCTCAGATCTGGACACACATACAGCTTAACTAATATAATCTGAACTAAATTGATCTGAACTGAACTGAACTAAACAAATCAAAACAAAACAAATCTAAACTAAACTAAACTGATCTCTACAACCTCGCCTCTGAAAATTGGCACGGACTTCATCCTTTCTACACTGATGTTAAAGTAAAGTAAAAGTAGATTCATTACTTTCTTCCTCATATATTTATCCAACGAACAAAGCTCCTTTAATGGCAGCCATCTTCCTCATCACTCTCTCTTGCCATGAGATTCAGACTGGAGTTAGCTCGCAATGCTAACGCAATGCTAACACTTGGCTAACACTTGGCTAACTTTAGCATGGCGACCGAGGTTAGAGGAGGCAGTGAAAACGGTCTGAATCTCAGTCTAAACTCTTAACCTTAATCTTAACTTTGTTTTCGAAAAGAACTCTATAAATAAAGCCATTATTATTATTATTATTATTATTATTAATCTAATCGCCCATCTCAGGTATGTTAGTGGTGTTTCTCCCTGATAAACACAGTCTTCCTCTTCTTTTCTTCATCCTTCCTTTGCTGTGGCTTCAGTCAGCTGCTGGAGGTGTTCCTCTCTCTCTCTCTCTCTGCGAGGTGGAGGATGGAGCGATAAGGAGGAGGAGGAAGAGAGCCAGGCGTCCCTCCCTCTCACTGAATGGGAAAGGTCAAAGGTGAAAGGTGAGCAAAGTCAGAAGGTGAGAAGCAGTTCATCCCAGAATTTACTACATTACCAGCAGAGGTTTGACCAAGTCAACTTTGCTTAAGTCCCAAGTCAGTCCCAAGTCTAAATGTAGATTACCAAGTGCAAGACTTCTCTGTAGGTACGGTTAGCTTAGCAGTTAGCCTTTATGCACGCTGCTTTGTAATGTTTGTCCTTAGCTGGCCTCCATAGTGCAGTGGGGGGAGGAGAGGCTTTGCTGTGAGTTTATTTACAAATATCTTGCTGTTTTACTCGCCCTCTAGTGGTCAGAAAGTTTCCCTTATTGCAGCTTTAAAGGAACAATCAGTAATATTTTTCTGGCTCATTGCACAAAATAACCATAATATCAGCGGGGGTTCACAGGTGTTGTTGATCAGCCGGTCGCTCCACTGCTGAGACTTCAAGCTTTCTGACCCAGCAGTCCGGTCTGTTGTCTGTTCTGGTGGAAACGCTCCACACCGCCTCGTGTTCAGAACTTCTTTCAGTTTCATTTGTTCTTCCATGGAAGAACGAGCTGCAGCGAAGCCTAAAGCTGACAGCTGCTCCAAAACCCGGTGAACACACTGCAGCGCCTCAAAGGAGGAGGAGCTTAGAGTCTGAAAACCTTGCAGACCGATGTGGAGTTGGTCTTACATTTGTTGGACAAGTAAGCAAACTGTGATGTAGCTAATAGCCACACATACTGAATGACTATAGGAACACTATAGAAAACACTATAGCCAATGATGCTGTAGTTGCTATGGCCGCTGTTAGATGTTACTAAAGAGTCCAGATTACTGAGTGTTCCTTTAAATACTGCTGAGTTCCCACTAGCTCTACTAGCTGCTGGTCTAATATTCTAACTGCTGGTCTCACGGCTCCACTGATAAACTAAACCGGCAGCCCGGTTGGAGGTCTGAATCCCAGCCGGCTGGGAGCAGGGCAGCGAGCCTCACCGGGCGGCTGTGTTCGGGGGCAAAGGTCACGGCCTTTCCTGACCGCTCCTGACATCCACCGCTGCTGCTGCTGAGGGAGCTCTTCAGCACCACACCTGACGTAGAACAGAGACACATAGATGTTACTGCTGCAGCACAGAACAGACACATAGATGTTACTGCTGCAGCATAGAACAGACACATAGATGTTACTGCTGCAGCATAGAACAGACACATAGATGTTACTGCTGCAGCACAGAACAGACACATAGATGTTACTGCCGCAGCATAGAACAGACACATAGATGTTACTGCCGCAGCACAGAACAGACACATAGATGTTACTGCCGCAGCATAGAATAGAGACACATAGATGTTACTGCTGCAGCATAGAACAGACACATAGATGTTACTGCTGCAGCACAGAACAGACACATAGATGTTACTGCTGCAGCATAGAACAGACACATAGATGTTACTGCTGCAGCATAGAACAGAGACACATAGATGTTACTGCTGCATCTGCTGTCAGACGACTGCAACAATATAAAAAAGTGATTTCATCAATGGTCACAAGATGCTAACAGCACAGAAATTACTGTTAGCCTCGGTTAGCCAGTTCGCATTTTGTGAGCCTCAATCAGATCTTTGTAGTGTTGCAGCCTGACAACAGACACAGAAAGCTGTGTCAGTGGCAGCAGCTGCATTGTGTTAAACACTGTGTTGAAACACTAACTCGGTGATAGACAGAAAGTTGGCTTCTTAACATTGCTGGCAATGGAGGGAACTGATCTATAACCTGAGGTGCGTCAGCCATGTTGGAGTTTTGTTACAGTACAACAGGACGCAGTGTGTCCTCCCACCTGCAGGAGGCAGCGTGTCCGGTCTCTGCAGGCTGTTCCTGCGGGCGGGGGGGTAGCTGCCGGTCTTGGAGAGCCGTCGCTGCCGGCTGTTGAGCATGGCGGCCGGCGAGACGATGCCAGGGGGCGGGACTTTACCCATCCTCTCATACAGCTCCTCAATCTCTCGCTTCTGATTGGCCTGCAGGTTCTGCACCTCTGACAGGTGTCTGTAGGGGGGGGGGGGGGGGGGGGGGGGGAGATGGTAGCTATAAACATCCTACTAGAAAATACTGTTCAGCTTCCAGATGGTAAAAACTAGAGGAAATACTGTTAGTTTCCTTCTTCAGTCTCACTCTTGAGTTCTGTGTTCATCGTCCACCAGGATCTGAGCTCTCTAACATTCAGTAACTGTAATAAAATGGAGCATTTGGTTGCTGCAAATTCCAAACCTTTTACACAAAACTCGCTCTGCTAGCTCAGTCGAGATCAGTGGTCACCAACCTTTTCCAAGCCAAGATCTACCGTTCAGAAATATAAGAAATAAAAGCCCACTGATGTTTAAATGCTGAATAATACTGTCTCTTCTCTTTTTATTTTGTTTACAACCAGTCCATTTTAACAATTTTTAAATATTCTTTTGCTGGAGAATGTTTTAGTTCCATCTAGACTCCAGCAAAAAAATAGAGAGTCACATAGATTAGCCGTTGAGAGAGAGAGAGAGAGAGAGAAAGATGGGAAAGGAGAGGGAGAGAGAGCCGTGCTGAGGTCGACTTCTGATTGGATTTCCGATTTTCAGAACAGAGAAATCAGCTGATCGGCTTTTCTCAGCGGAGAAACGACTTCAGAGATCAGATTGTTTTTTAAACCAACAATGACTAAACAACACATTTTAACGAGAAATTGCAGTTGGTAATTCAGTTGTTCAGGAAATCACTGTCCTCTCCTGTTTTTATATCTGCTTTATTATTTTTCTTGCTATTTTTGCTGTAGCTTATCAGTCCGTTTTAATCAGTGTGTTCACCTTTCACGCAGGTCCTGCAGCTCCTCCCACATCTCCTCGTCCTCGCTCTCTGATTCGTCGGAGCTGACGTAGGAAGCAGAGCGGGTGTAGCTCATCCATGATTGGCTGAGCCCGGGGCTGCCTGCTGTCCCCTCCCACAGGCTGACGCTCAGCCTCCTCGCTCCCCTCCTCCTCCTCTGCTCCTCCTCCTCCTCTTCGCCCCTCCTCCTTCTCTCCTCCTCTTCTCCCTCTCCTCCTCTCTCCTCCTCTCCTCCAGAGTTGCCACGGTAACTGAGAGACGCTGCCGGATGGTAATTGGGCGGGGAGACTGTCGCCGTGCCGATGCTGCTCTCGGATTCGCCTCGCTCCTCCGTACTGCTCTCTGATTGGCTGTCGCTGGAAGGAGGGGGAGAGCGAGCGGTGGGTGTGGCCTGGTGGAGAGGGCGGGGCTCCTGACGATGGGAGGGGTGAATTTCTTTAGTGGCTGTAACCTGGAAACGGCCGACTGTGACGACTGGTGATTTCTTCTCTGGAGAGAGAGAGAGAGAGAGAGGGAGAGAGAGAGAGAGAGAGTCAACATGCCATCCAATATAAATACAGCCAATCATGATTTAATGTCTTACAAAAAGAGAGAAAGCAACAGACTGACAGACAGAGACAGACAGACAGACAGACGTCTTACCCTCTGATATGGGTGACAGTCTAGTTGACACAGCAGCCAGGGAGAGGGGAGAGGACACCTAGACAATAAGAGGACGAATAAAAACATCACCACCATCATCATTATCATCATCATCATCATCATCATCAGCAGCAGCAGCAGCATCACCATTGTTGAAAACAGAGACTTTATATCCAGCATTTCATTGGCCGGCTGTGATCAGATGACACAGGTGCATTCGTAACACAGGTAGTTTGTTTCTAGCCTTCGGAGCAATGAGCAGCACGGTCCGCTGCCCTCAATATGAGTTCACCCACACCAGCTGATCTTTTGGGATGACTTATCAAGGCCGCCCATAGGTTTCTGCACAGGGCGGCTCAGCCTGCCAAGTCGAAGCAGAGACAGCTGTCCTCAGGTCAGCTCAGAAGGTCAGCTGTCCTCAGGTCAGCTGTCCTCAGGTCAGCTGTCCTCAGGTCAGCTCAGAAGGTCAGCTGTCCTCAGGTCAGCTCAGAAGGTCAGCTGTCCTCAGGTCAGCTCAGAAGTCAGCTGTCCTCAGGTCAGCTCAGAAGTCAGCTGTCCTCAGGTCAGCTGTCCTCAGGTCAGCTCAGAAGTCAGCTGTCCTCAGGTCAGCTGTCCTCAGGTCAGCTCAAGAGTCAGCTGTCCTCAGGTCAGCTCAGAAGGACAGCTGTCCTCAGGTCAGCTCAGAAGGACAGCTGTCCTCAGGTCAGCTCAGAAGGACAGCTGTCCTCAGGTCAGCTGTCCTCAGGTCAGCTCAGAAGTCAGCTGTCCTCAGGTCAGCTCAGAAGGACAGCTGTCCTCAGGTCAGCTCAGAAGTCAGCTGTCCTCAGGTCAGCTGTCCTCAAGAAGTCAATGCCTTGCTACCAGACAACATGTTCGGCCCAGCAGTCAACTGAACACACTCAGCACTCAGAGTATGTATCTGGATACAGACTCCTTTCTGAGACTCAGTGCAGATTTACAGCCTGTCAGTTTGTCATGTGTTCACAGAGATGGAAGCTGTGGTTCAGGAAGTCAGCAGAGCACAACATTACCTTTCATTTGAATCGAGGCCTGGGAAAGGGAAATAAGCTCTGTTAAATCCACCCTGCAGGTCATCTTAGCTCTCATGGAGGTTGAGGACATACTTAACTCAAACCCCCTCAGGTACACCTCAGCGGACATTGCTGATCAAGAACCCATTACGCCTAACCTTCTGTTGATGGGACAGCGAGATGCAGGGAATGTATTTGATGAACATATACAGGGGAACAATACTGTTTAACTGCTGGAGCAGTGAGCAGAATGGACCATTGCTCTTTATATTTGAGTTTCTTTTCTCTGTGTGAAGTCCTGTGTGTGCCTGCATGAGAGTGAGCAAGGTTAAAATTGTTACAGCATCATGTTTACATCATAATTATGCAGCGCAGCAGTTAATCTATACTTCAAACTGTTTCTAATGTTTTTTGTGGTTAATAAGGTTGTTAATGATTCTAATTAATCCTACTGATGCTACCGCAGTTCAGTAGGATTGTAAGTACTATATTTGGTCATGACTTTTAAAGTAGGTTTGTGGATTCCAGTTTATGATTATATTACATAGTGCAATGTGCTGTCTTTTAAGATGATAATGCTATGTTATCCAACATGGCAGATTACCCATTTAGTGTGTGTGTGTGTGTGTGTGTGTGTGTGTGTGTGTGTGTGTGTTACCATGTTGTGAGGGCTGGGAGCAGCTAAGGAGGGAGAGTCATACGGCTCTCCTCTGGGACTGGGGACACTGGGCGGACTGGAGACACTGGGCAGACTGGGGACACTGGGCGGACTGGAGACACTGGGCGGACTGGAGACACTGGGCAGACTGGAGACACTGGGCGGACTGGAGACACTGGGCGGACTGGAGACACTGGGCAGACTGGGGACACTGGGCAGACTGGAGACACTGGGCGGACTGGAGACACTGGGCGGACTGGAGACACTGGGCAGACTGGGGACACTGGGCGGACTGGAGACACTGGGCGGACTGGAGACACTGGGCGGACTGGAGACACTGGGCGGACTGGAGACACTGGGCGGACTGGGGACACTGGGCAGACTGGAGACACTGGGCGGACTGGGGACACTGGGCAGACTGGGGACACTGGGCGGACTGGAGATGGACACAGAGCCTCTCTCTGAACCTGGGAATCAGTCAGTAAACAGTCAGTCAGCCAGTCTGGATAAATCAGTTTTATTGATCTGTATTAGCAGGGACTCACCATGGGGGGGCGGAGCTGAGCCCGCCTGCAGGAGCGCTGGGCTGGGAGGCTGGAGGGAGGGAAGGAGGGAGGGAAGGAAGGAGGGAGGGAAGGAGGGAGGGAAGGAGGGAGGGAAGGAAGGAAGGAGGAAATGAGAGAAAGCAAGTGAATGAATGAATGAATGAATGAATGAATAGTTCCTGCTGCTGGTCCTGAAGCTGCTTGTCCTCAGTCTGTTCTGTGCTTCATAAACAGCTGATCCTAACTGGAGGTTTTCCAACCCCGACTGTCCTCTGTTGTCTACTGTGTTCTACTGTGTTCTACTGTCTTCTACTGTCATCTACTGTCATCTACTGTCATCTACTGTCATCTACTGTCTTCTACTGTCATCTACTGTCATCTACTGTCTTCTACTGTCATCTACTGTCATCTACTGTCATCTACTGTGTTCTACTGTCATCTACTGTCATCTACTGTGTTCTACTGTCATCTACTGTGTTCTACTGTCATCTACTGTCATCTACTGTCATCTACTGTGTTCTACTGTCATCTACTGTCATCTACTGTGTTCTACTGTCATCTACTGTCATCTACTGTCATCTACTGTGTTCTACTGTCATCTACTGTCATCTACTGTCTTCTACTGTCATCTACTGTGTTCTACTGTCATCTACTGTCTTCTACTGTCATCTACTGTCATCTACTGTCATCTACTGTGTTCTACTGTCTTCTACTGTCATCTACTGTCTTCTACTGTCATCTACTGTGTTCTACTGTCATCTACTGTCATCTACTGTCATCTACTGTCATCTACTGTCATCTACTGTCTTCTACTGTCATCTACTGTCTTCTACTGTCATCTACTGTCATGTACTGTCTTCTACTGTCATCTACTGTCTTCTACTGTCATCTACTGTCTTCTACTGTCATCTACTGTCATCTACTGTCTTCTACTGTCTTCTACTGTCATCTACTGTCATCTACTGTCATCTACTGTGTTCTACTGTCATCTACTGTGTTCTACTGTCATCTACTGTCATCTACTGTCTTCTACTGTCATCTACTGTCATCTACTGTGTCCTACTGTCATCTACTGTCATCTACTGTCATCTACTGTCATCTACTGTGTTCTACTGTCATCTACTGTCATCTACTGTGTTCTACTGTCATCTACTGTCATCTACTGTCATCTACTGTGTTCTACTGTCATCTACTGTCTTCTACTGTCATCTACTGTCATCTACTGTCATCTACTGTCTTCTACTGTCATCTACTGTCTTCAACTGTCTTCTACTGTCATCTACTGTGTTCTACTGTCATCTACTGTCATCTACTGTCATCTACTGTCATCTACTGTCATCTACTGTCTTCTACTGTCTTCTACTGTCATCTACTGTCTTCTACTGTCATCTACTGTCATGTACTGTCTTCTACTGTCATCTACTGTCTTCTACTGTCATCTACTGTCTTCTACTGTCATCTACTGTCATCTACTGTCTTCTACTGTCTTCTACTGTCATCTACTGTCTTCTACTGTCATCTACTGTCTTCTACTGTCATCTACTGTCATCTACTGTCATCTACTGTCATGTACTGTCTTCTACTGTCATCTACTGTCTTCTCCTGTCATCTACTGTCTTCTACTGTCTTCTACTGTCATCTACTGTCTTCAACTGTCATCTACTGTCTTCTACTGTCATCTACTGTCTTCTACTGTGTTTTACTGTGTTCTACTGTCATCTACTGTCTTCTACTGTCATCTACTGTCATCTACTGTGTTCTACTGTCTTCTACTGTCTTCAACTGTCATCTACTGTCTTCAACTGTCATCTACTGTCTTCTACTGTGTTTTACTGTGTTTTACTGTGTTCTACTGTCATCTACTGTCTTCTACTGTCATCTACTGTGTTCTACTGCCATCTACTGTCTTCTACTGTCTTCTACTGTCATCTACTGTCTTCTACTGTGTTTTACTGTGTTCTACTGTCATCTACTGTCATCTACTGTCATCTACTGTGTTCTACTGTCTTCTACTGTCTTCAACTGTCATCTACTGTCTTCTACTGTCTTCTACTGTCTTCTACTGTCATCTACTGTCATCTACTGTCTTCTACTGTGTTTTACTGTGTTCTACTGTCATCTACTGTCATCTACTGTCATCTACTGTGTTCTACTGTCTTCTACTGTCTTCAACTGTCTTCAACTGTCATCTACTGTCTTCTACTGTCTTCTACTGTCTTCTACTGTCATCTACTGTCTTCAACTGTCATCTACTGTCTTCAACTGTCATCTACTGTCTTCTATTGTCATCTACTGTCTTCTACTGTCTTCTACTGTCTTCTACTGTCTTCTACTGTCATCTACTGTCATCTACTGTCTTCTACTGTCATCTACTGTCTTCAACTGTCATCTACTGTCTTCTACTGTCTTCTACTGTCATCTACTGTCTTCAACTGTCATCTACTGTCTTCAACTGTCTTCAACTGTCATCTACTGTCTTCTACTGTCTTCAACTGTCTTCAACTGTCATCTACTGTCATCTACTGTCTTCTACTGTCATCTACTGTCTTCTACTGTCATCTACTGTCATCTACTGTCTTCTACTGTCTTCTACTGTCTTCAACTGTCATCTACTGTCATCTACTGTCATCTACTGTCTTCTACTGTCTTCTACTGTCTTCAACTGTCATCTACTGTCTTCTACTGTCTTCAACTGTCATCTACTGTCTTCTACTGTCTTCTACTGTGTTTTACTGTCTTCTACTGTCTTCAACTGTCATCTATTGTCTTCTACTGTCTTCAACTGTCATCTACTGTCTTCTACTGTGTTTTACTGTGTTCTACTGTCATCTACTGTCATCTACTGTCATCTACTGTGTTCTACTGTCTTCTACTGTCTTCAACTGTCTTCTACTGTCTTCTACTGTCTTCTACTGTCATCTACTGTCATCTACTGTCTTCAACTGTCATCTACTGTCTTCAACTGTCATCTACTGTCTTCTATTGTCATCTACTGTCTTCTACTGTCTTCAACTGTCTTCAACTGTCATCTACTGTCATCTACTGTCTTCTACTGTCTTCTACTGTCATCTACTGTCTTCAACTGTCATCTACTGTCTTCTACTGTCATATACTGTCATCTACTGTCTTCTACTGTCTTCAACTGTCTTCAACTGTCTTCAACTGTCTTCAACTGTCATCTACTGTCTTCTACTGTCATCTACTGTCTTCTACTGTCATCTACTGCCATCTACTGTCATCTACTGTCTTCTACTGTCTTCAACTGTCATCTACTGTCATCTACTGTCATCTACTGTCTTCTACTGTCTTCTACTGTCTTCTACTGTCATCTACTGTCTTCTACTGTCTTCAACTGTCATCTACTGTCTTCTACTGTCTTCTACTGTGTTTTACTGTCTTCTACTGTCTTCAACTGTCATCTACTGTGTTCTACTGTCTTCAACTGTGTTCTACTTGTTGTCTCTACCAGTAGAGGCGTCCCGTCTGTTCCTACCTGGGGAGCGTCCAGAGTCCGGCCCGCTGGCAGCGCCCCCTGCTGGCTCTGCAGCGGCAGGCTGGGGGAGGAGCCTGACGGAGGAGCGGGGGGGTAGAGGTGGGGGTGGGAGGAGGAGGGAGGAGAGAAGGAGGCGTGGCTCGCAGGGTGGAGTTTAGGGGCTAGGGCTGGAGAGATGGGCGGAGAAAAGGTCTGGGGGTGAAAGTTCTGGGTCGGGGTCCCGGGGGGGGGCATGAAGGACTGGGCCACGCTCATGGCCAGAGAGAGCGCATTGGCCAGGGAGAAGAGAGGCTGGCTGGGGGAGGACCAGTGAGGAGGAGCAGGAGGAGGAGCAAGAGGAGCAGGAGGAGCAGGAGGAGGAGGAAGAGGAGCAGGAGGAGGAGCAAGAGGAGGAGGAGCAAGAGGAGCAGGAGGAGCAGGAGGAGGAGAAAGAGGAGGAGGAGCAAGAGGAGGAGCAGGAGGAGGAGCAAGAGAAGGAGCAAGAGGAGCAGGAGGAGGAGCAGGAGGAGGAGGAGCAGGAGCAAGAGGAGCAGGAGGAGGAGCAGGAGGAGGAGGAGCAGGAGCAAGAGGAGCAGGAGGAGCAGAAGGAGGAGCAGGAGGAGGAGTAGGAAGAGGAGCAAGAGGAGCAGGAGGAGGAGGAGGAGGAGCAAGAGGAGTAGGAGGAGGAGCAAGAGGAGGAGGAGCAGGAGCAAGAGGAGCAGGAGCTGGGGAGGACACAGCACCTCCCACAGACACTGGACTGCCCCCCCTCACCTCCCCCAACACAGCTCCATGTTTGGCCAGGGAGGGGGAGGAGGAGGAGAGGGAGGAAGAGGAGGAGGAGAAGGGGGAGGTGGGGAGGTTGGGGGGGACCTGGGGGAGGTCAGGGGCAGGGCTCTGGGGGGCGGGGCTCTGGGGGGCGGGGCTCTGGGGGGCGGGGGACGAGGTGTAGCTGGAGTAGTGAGGAGAGGGGAGGTGATACTGAGCAGGGGGGAGGTGGGAGAGAGGGGGGACGGGGTCTGGGTGGGAGTACTGGGGGGGGTGGGGGGGGTGCTGGGAGGAGCCTGGAGAGAGAGAGAGAGAGAGAGAGAGAGAGAGAGAGAGAGAGAGAGAGAGAGAGAGAGAGAGAGAGAGGGAGAGAATTACTGTCCTGACCTCTGACCTCTTGCTGGTCTGCCTGTTTGTCTTGTCGTTGTCAGATCTGACAGACTGAGTGTTCAGTGTGACAGCAGCACGTCACACAGGACCGGATCTCTGTGGACCGGATCTCTGTGGACCGGATCTCTGTGGCCCGGGCGGCTCGGACCTCGGCTGTGGAGGACCCGCTCCTCCGGCTGCGGGGGGGTAAACCCCGCCGGGCTCCGGACCCGGGCTCCGGACCCGGGCTCCGGACCCGGGCGGAGCTCTGGTGGGTTTTCACACACGGCGTAGTACTGGACCGGCACACCTCGAGACACCCGGGGCCTCATTTATGAAACATTGCGTGCGCACAAAACCGGCATGAAAAGTGCGTGCGCCACCTTTTCACGCAGATTGTCACTGTGTTTATATCATCATGTCTCACACAGCAACATCAGCTTCAGGATTGGTCAGAAGGGCTGATGTCACTGATCGCAGGTTTAGTGTGAAGATGTCAGAGTAACTGATGAGTTGTGCTGCTCTGGTTCCTGTCATGTGATGCCAGTAAAGCGTTTGAATCTGACTGAGGCAGAGACAGAGAGAGAGTGTGTGTGTGTGTGTGTGTGTGTGTGCGTGTGTGTGTGTACCTGATGATGTGTGGAAGGACTGTGACCTCAGCGGCCTGACGGGGGGTGTGGCCTCGGGGTCGATGTAGAAGTCTCCGCCCATTAAGGGGGAGGAGTCTCTGGTCACATGACCAACACTCGCCGCTGCATAGTCTGAGAGAGGAAGACATATTAATCTGTCTGTCTGTCTGTCTGTCTGTCTGTCTGTCTGTCTGTCTGTCTCTCTGTCTCTCTCTCTCTCTCTGTCTCTCTGTCTGTCTGTCTCTCTGTCTGTCTCTGTCTGTCTGTCTGTCTGTCTCTCTCTCTCTGTCTGTCTGTCTGTCTGTCTCTGTCTGTCTGTCTGTCTGTCTGTCTGTCTCTGTCTGTCTGTCTGTCTGTCTGTCTGTCTCTGTCTGTCTGTCTGTCTGTCTCTCTCTCTGCCTGTTTCTCTCTCTCTGCCTGTCTCTCTGTCTCTCTACCTGTCTGTCTGCCTGTCTCTCTGTCTGTCTCTCTGTCTCTCTGCCTGTCTGTCTTTCTTTCCTTCCTTCTTTCCTCCCTTCCATCATTCTTTCCTCTCTTCACTCACCTTCATCCTTCATTTTCTTTGTCCCTCTCTTCTTTTTCTCATCATTTCCCTTGCTCCCTTCTGTCATTCCCTCCCCCCCGTTCCTCCCTTCCTTCTTCCCTCTTACCTCCCCTTTTTTCTTCCTTCTTTCCTTCCTTCCCTTTCTTCTCTCTCCTTCTTTCCCTCCATTCCTTCTTCCCTTCCTCCCTTTCATACGTCTCCCTTCCTTCCTTCCTCAATACCTCCTTCTTTCCTTCCTTCCACCCTCCTTTCTCCTAATAATTTTCTTTCTTTCCTTCCTACTTCTTCCCTGTCTCCTTCACTTCCTTATTCCCTCCCTTCTCTCCCTCATCATTTCTGTTCTCCCTTGCTTCCTTCCTTCCCTCCTTGCTTCCTTACCAGGTAGTGAGGAGGAGGACAGTGTTCTGGAGAGGCCCTGGGTTGCCAGGTTTGGCTGGAAAAAAAAAAAAAAAAAAATCAGGGAAAAACATTCAAACGGGAAGGATGAAGCATTGTTTAACACACACACACACACACACACACACACACACACACACACACACCTGGGATTCAGACAGTGCTGAGGTGACGAGGTACGGCAGCCTGTCAGTGTCGGCTGCTGTGATTGGCTCCCCTTGACACATCATGGACTCCGCCCTCTTGATGATGTCGCCCATACGGTTGATGAATCCTTCCCGCTCTGACGGCAGAATGAACTCCCTGTGGACCTACACACACACACACACACACACACACACACACACACACACACACACACACGCACAGGAAGAAAATGCAGGTGATTGCTGAGCAGCAGTGCTGGTGGATAGGTGGTTGCTAGGAGATTACAAGTGGTTGCTAGAGTGTTTCCAGGTGGTTGCTGTGTGAGTATTAAAACATTTAATTATATTAGATTAAACTTTATTGATTCTGTGGGGAAACCGGGTCGTTGCAGCAGCAACTAGTAACAGGATCCAGCATGAAAAACGGAATATAAGTAAGAATATAATATAATAAAAACGGACCATTCCACCACTAAACAGAAATAGCATTAAAGCTTCTTTGTGTAGGATTTGAAGACCGTTGACTTTGCGACTCCTGCTGGTAGCACCAAAAAACCACAGCATCGCAAACGTCTTTGTGACGTCTTAGCGGCGTTTCCATACAGCTGGAATATCAAAACAAAATACTGCTGCAGATACCTGCAGCTCAGGCATTAGCTCCTATATTATTCATAACCACAGCATTGGACTGTGAAGTAGTTTGTTATTGTGAGAATTGGAGGATCGCTGTCTGTGAACGGTCTGTCCAACACTTCCTGTTCTGATGCTGCAGCCGATGGAACATGCTACCGCTAACGAACTAGACTAAACACAAAGCAAGTAACGTAATCGGAGGATGGAGTTGTATTAAATGTGGCGAATACGTCCGATCGGAAGGCAGAAGGCGGGACCGACACCTCGAGGAACCGGACGGTGAATGCGGACTAACCCGACCCGGTTAACTCTCACGGGACGCCGCGCCGCGTCCCTCTCCCTCTCGGCTCTTTAGCCTCTTCTGTTGCAGGCTTCTGGTTTTGTTTCGGTGCAGAGGGTGCAGCAGTCGGAGTCCTGTCCTCCATGTTGCCACCGTCTGCCATGTTGATTCGCTTCACACTGTTCAATCGAAGCACCTAGCCTGCATTCAAACTGCGTCTGTTGTCTTCCTGGTTCGGTTTGACTTTCTGCCGTAAGTCGGTCCAGTCCGGTTCGCCCCCCCGGACTCAGAGACTGAACAGACTGAAAGCAACACAGAGACTAAACCGGTTTTCTCCACGATGGTCTCATTCAACTGTTATGGTGTCAAATTTAACCCTCCTGTTGTCCTCGGGTCAAAAATGACCCGTTTCTGAGCTGAACAGCAGTGAAAACCTCCTAAATTTATTTTTTTCTGCATGAAATTTAATGACTTCTCCTGCAGTGATCTTACAGTGAAACATTTACCTTTTTTATATTTCTTTATAAAAGCTGTACACCATCAGGGTACAAAGATTGTCTTCAGTTATTAAATCAATTCCAGACTAATTAAAATGTTATAAAAAATGGATAAATGATTTGTAGTAAGTATGAAGCTCAGGGGTCATGATGTTATAAACGCTGCAGCACCAGTCCACTTCTGATGTGTTTTACTGTAAAAACGAACGAAACACTGAATAAAAACCTGGACTGTGAGGCGGAAAACACAGTTATTCCCCAAGTTGTTGATACCTGACAGGTCGTTTCTTCATGCAAAATAGATTTTGGGTTAAAAATGAAATGAAGAGACTTTATACTATCGGGACAGTGAGAGCGGGGCAGTTTTGACCCGAGGACAAGAGGAGCAGACAGATATGAGGAGAACACGAGGGTCAACGAGAGAATCAGATACACATTCTAGTCTGTGTAGGGGCTTTAAATAGAAAAATCTATTTAAACAGCAGCAGAACAAACAGATTATGTACTATGTGTACACACACACACACACACACACACACACACACACACACACACACACTCAGCCTCACCATCACAGCAGCGATGTCCTCAGGATTGTCTCCATCCAGGTCGAACTTGAATGTCACCATCTTACTGTTATGAGTCTGGAGCTGACACTCCACCACCCGGTCCACCATGTCCGACAGCTGCACACACACACACACACACACACACACACACACACACACACACACACACACACACACACAGGTTAGTGTGTGTATTTATCTGCAGACTACTAATCCATCCTAAACCAATACAAATTTAGACAGACAGCAGACAGAGAGACAGACAGACAGAGAGACAGAGAGGCAGACAGACAGAGAGGCAGGCAGACAGACAGAGAGACAGACAGACAGACAGACAGACAGACAGCAGACAGAGAGGCAGACAGACAGAGAGGCAGGCAGACAGACAGAGAGACAGACAGACAGACAGACAGACAGACAGACAGCAGACAGAGAGACAGACAGACAGACAGACAGCAGACAGACAGACAGACAGACAGACAGACAGCAGACAGAGAGACAGACAGGGTTTTACCCCTGTGATTCGGAGGCGGGACCTCGCTCTTCTCCTGAACAGCTTAGTGGCTGGCTGTTTGGCCATACCCTGGTTGCTCTTCTCTGATTGGCCCTCATTGCTGTCACTCAAGCCTGAGGTCACATCAGAGGCGTAGCTAGAGAGAGAAGCAGGAAGTGACTGGAAAACAAACTCA
>NW_027605206.1:45000-156551 GCF_048128805.1 Centroberyx gerrardi
CAGGTGACAGCCAATCAAAACCAACATGTTAATTAAGCTTTAATTGATTGGTGGTGATCGTGAACTGATGAAGACCTATCAAGATAAATATATGGGAGCACTGGCAGCAACGTGCAGCGTTCTCTTTCTTAAATACTTCGCTCTGCTTCAGTCCAGCAGCTGCTACAGAGTTTCTGGTCATCTTCTCTTTTTATCATGATAAACTGAATCAAATCAGATGGAAACTGCCGTTCACAACCGCAATCACAGCCGGTGTGCCAGCGAGTCATATTTATTACAATTGTTCACGTTTCCAATGACAATTAATTCCCTAGGACACAATGTGGCTTTATCTAGCGATTTTTAAATAATTGACATTCATTTTCATTAGTTAACATCAGTGATGGAAAGTAACTAAGTACATTTACTCAAGTACTGTACTTAAGTACAATTTTGAGGTACTTGTACTTTACTTGAGTATTTCCATTTTATGTACTTTGTACTCCACTACATTTTAGAGGGAAATATTTTACTTTCTACTCCATTACATTTATTTCACAGCTATAGTTATAGTTACTTTTCAGATCAATATTTTATATTTAAAACATTTGATCTTCTTTATAAAATAACTATAAAATAGCATTGTTATAGATTAGACTACCCAAAAATATTGCTAAATTGTTAAGATTAGCTTCACGTTGACAACTTTAAAATTCAGCTTACATGTACATGTATGTCAATAAATCAGTATTAATATTCCAATAATTTATGAAAAATATGACTCTCTAAATGGGGACAGTTTGCATAATGAGTAAGTTTACTTTGATACTCTAAGTACATTTTGCTGCCAATACTTTTATTTAAGTAAGATTTTGAATGCAGGACTTTTACTTGTAATGGAGTATCTTTACATTGTTGTATTGCTACTTTTACTTAAGTAAAAGATCTCAGTACTTCTTCCACCACTGGTTAACATATACAATATATACAATACAATATACTGTCTGACTAGAGCAGGTGGTATTTTTTGCGGCGCGGTACTTTTATGAATCGCTTTCCAAATATGTAAATTATCAAAATGGGGTGGAAGAACGGGGAAAACGGTAACGCAAATAGCATCCCGATATTTCACGTTTATGAATGAGGAAACATGTGACGGTATCTGCCGCTAACGTCACGCTAAACCTGCCGGTAAGTTTTATGAATGAGCCCCTTTGTTGTTAATGAGGCCGAGTGTCTCTGACCCTCTGGAGGGCTTCGGACGACCGGATTACAATCTGTCCTCGGTGCAACCTGGGTACATTTACACCTGGATTATCATGTGGTGATATGCTTTCTGATTATAATCCAACAGAGGTGGGAAGTAACTAATTAAAAATACTTTGTTACTGTGCTTTAGTAAGATTTTCAAGTATCTGTACTGAAGTTTTTCTTTTACTTCTAAAAAAATCTAGACTTTCTACTTTTGCTACATTTTCAAAACAGACTCGTTACTCTTTTTTCTTTTTTTTCTTCCATCCAGGAAGCAGCTGATCAAGAGCCAAATGTGATTGGCTGCTTGTTCAGCAAAACGACACCAAAAAGGAGGGAAAGGGAGAGAGAAGCAATTAACGAGAGATAATTAACGTTTGTGAATTCAGCTGCTAGAATTAACGTTCAGACTCTTTCTCATCTGGGATTCAGAGTTTAGACCATCAGAAATGACAAATTTTACTAATAAAATAAAAAAATAAGTAAATTTAACACCGTGTACTTTTATACTTGGACTTGAGTTAAGGATTTGAAACGGTACAACTTTTACCAGAGTGTATTTTTAGATGAGTATTTGCACTTTTACTTGAGTAAGGAATTTGTGTACAAGACGCAGGTTGATGCAGCTGGACAGAGGTTCACACTGGAAACAAGTCTGATCCGGCTCTTGTACAGGACGGATCGGACGTACCATCTCCTGCGCGACCTCCTCGGGAACGTCCTTGTAGAGTTCGAACAGGAACTCGATGGCGTTGTTGTCTTTGTATTTCCCGTGGAGTTTCTTGTTGTCGTCCATCCTCAGCCAGAGTTTGAGCGCGGCCTTGGCGCCGTCGTCGTCCTCGGCCAGCTCCACGTGCGCGCCCAGCTGCTCCTGGAAGAAGCGGTGATCCAGGAGGTCCTGCACCGTGAACCTGCGGGACCAGAGGCTCACTTCACCTTACAGTCACTCTCATGTGTGGAAAAGCACCATGTTGATGTGCTGAACATTTTCAGGATTAAAGCATCACAGTAATGGCAGCGACAAGACGTGGCGGCCATTTCTGTTCCCTCCATGCCCAGCGAATGTTTTCCTGTCTCTCTGAACCCAGACAGGACCGGATGAGCAGGAACACAAACTGTTCACATCAGCAGTAACAGACAAGGCAATTTCTATTTATCTTTACAATCATTTGTATTCTCTATGATTTTTGATTTATTGTGAAGGAAAACCCTTTTGCTAATGGAGGAAAGAGACATGTCCGCCTTGACCAATCACTACCTGAGACCAGTTTAACCAGTTTACTGCACATGTAGACCAGTTTAACCAGTTTACTGCACATGTAGACCAGTTTAACCAGTTTACTGCACATGTAGACCAGTTTAACCAGTTTACTGCACATGTAGACCTGTTTACTGCACATGTAGACCAGTTTAACCAGTTTACTGCACATGTAGACCAGTTTAACCAGTTTACTGTACATGTAGACCAGTTTAACCAGTTTACTGCACATGTAGACCAGTTTAACCAGTTTACTGCACATGTAGACCTGTTTACTGCACATGTAGACCAGTTTAACCAGTTTACTGCACATGTAGACCAGTTTAACCAGTTTACTGCACATGTAGACCAGTTTAACCAGTTTACTGCACATGTAGACCAGTTTAGGTGCAGATGAACCGCAGCGCCACCCAGAGGCCGAGCAGACAGCACCTACCTCTCATGGCTGTTGGTGCGGATGCAGCCCTCGATTATCTCCATCAGCTCAGGGACTTTTACTTTGAAGAAACTGTCCGGTTTGATACCCTGAGAGAGAGAGAGAGAGAGAGAGAGATTCTGTCAGCAGAGCAGATCATTGTGATGGAAAAACTAAGAAGCATAGCAGTGTGTGTGTGTGTGTGTGTGTGTGTGTGTGTGTGTCCTCTAATGGGCTGTAATTGGTTGAAATGGTGCGGCGCTGCAAACAGGCCCAGAGCCTCACAGTGGAGGAGTTGAGATGATGAAACCACAACTAACACAGCATCACCTCACCAAGCTGAATATATTCTGTTCCTTCATTCATAAAGTAAGCTGAGCTTGGTTTAGTTTACTTTAGTTTAGTTTAGTTTAGTTTCTCTTAACTGAACTGAATTTAATTAAATTTATTTGAACTGAACTGAACTGAACTGAATTTAATTAAATTTATTTGAATTGAACTGAACTGAACTGAACTGACATGAACTGAACTGAATTTAATTAAATTTATTTGAATTGAACTGAACTGAACTGAACTGAATTTAATTGAATTTATTTGAACTGAACTGAACTGAACTGAATTGAGTGCAACAGTGGGACCAATCTGACTTCCCAGATCTCTACCATTACAAGCAACCAATAGTAATGAGGTCAGAGGTCAGAGGACAACACAGCTGACACGTGTGGAGCTCTGGAAGTGAATTTCCCATTCACTTTCCCCGGAGGGAATCTGATTATTGGCCATCCTGTTTTAACGGTGAGAGGCAGACCTGATCCTGGATCAGACTGACAGGATCCCTCAGTACCGGATCTGTCTTTCATACACATTCTCCCATCGTCCAGATCAGTTCACTGGAAATACAACTACAAAACATCTGTTGTGTTGTTTCTCGCTCCATGGTACAGGAGCTACAGTTTACATTACAGCTGTATTTTGAAGTGACATTATTACAACAACTATTGACTATATGGCTGTGGCCTGTGTCTGTATATTGCACTGGATGCCACTTTACTGTTATTGTTTTATTGTTTTGTTTTTGTCCGTCTGCTGTTTGGAGCCGTTCACACTGCAGGACGATCTGACCGACCGCCAGACAGAGTTCATTTCTTCTTACATACTTTGGCAATATTGTTTGTCAGAGGTGGAGACTCAAGTCACATGACTTGGACCCGAGTCAGACTCGAGTCACAGTTTTAACTGCTGGAGACTTGACTTGACTTGGGTTCTGGTGACTTGGGACTTGACTCTGACTTGTACTTTGATGACTTGAAAAGGTTTCTAAAGTCTTGACTTGAGATCTTGTGTTTGTGTAAATGACTTAGATTGAAAGTGATGAGATTTGTTCCAGCGGACGACTGAATTTAAATTCTGTTTTCTGAATTTGTATGGAATGATTGTTGTTGAAACTGATTATAGAAATCAAACTCATGATGCTCTTACCAAGTTTTTATCCTATTAAAACCATATTGCATTGAAAAGTCCTAGATATTTAGTTTTCTTTAAGATATTAAATTGATACTGGACTCTTGATTTGTTCTGACTTGCTGTTCTACATTTAGACTTGAGACTTGACTTGAGACTTGTGCCTCAAGACTTGAGACTGACTTGGGACTCAAGCAAAGTTGACTTGATCACACCTCTGTTTTTTAAAGTGTAATGCCAATAAAACTGATATGAAAACTCAGAGAGACAGAGAGACAGAGGTTGCAGATCAAAAATGTTTGATCAACACTGTTTTAGAATGCTTTTAGATTTAGATACATTTAGATAAAATGGTTGACTGATAATTAATTGTTGTATTTACTAATTTGATGATACATCAGTTGTATATTTAGTGTTCATTGTCGCTCTGATGTGGTCAAGTTGTCATTTAAATTTGAATTTATTGACTTTGCTTTGACAATAAGTATTTTTTGTATTTCATGCTAATAAATCACCTTGAATTGATATTGAATCGAATTAAGAAAGAGAGAGAGATGAGAGGGAGAGGATGAGATTACATTTATGTCACACTATTGATGCACACACACACACACACACACACACACACACACCCCCAGCGGGCGGCGAGCCTTACGTTGGTGACCTTGCGGTAGATCTGGCCGGCGTTCTGGCACTCGGCGTACGGATACTCGGAGGTGGCCATCTCCAGGATGCACATGCCAAAGGCGTAGACGTCCACGGCCTCGTCGTACTTCTCCTCATACATCTCTGGAGCCATAAACTCCGGGGTTCCTGAACGCACCGCCAGCCACAACATTCACGACATCACTACCGATAACAGCTGCTTAGCTTCAGAGAGAAATGCTAACGTTGACCATTTGTTGCCTGCTGTGCAGCTCCATGAATCTCAGTCTTTATCACTGTTTGAATTTGCACGGTGATTCATATCGGTCTGGACCAAGCCACCGGTAGCTATTTCAGACAGATACTGTCCGACAAATCTGATTGGATGGTGGATGTGGGCGGGACAAACCTCTTTATGACGAGCGTTACAGAGCGACAACAACGACCAAAATGGCCGCCGGCAAAGGAACTGGATGATAGCGAGACAGATTTAGAGATTTCATCAAACCTTCAAAAACTGAATGTCATCGATGAATTAAAACAGGAACAACCAGCTGTTTAAAAGCTTGGAAATGAACGACACCATGCTCTATGAGCCAGTAATCCCTTAAAATAACCTTACATTTACATTAATTCACCCCTTAATTCATGCAAAACCCCCTTAAAATTAGTCAAGGGAGTTATTAATGGAGGAGACCCCATCAAAGAGACCTTAATGTTTGACTGCTTACTTTCTAATTTAATGTAAAATTCAGGGAGACAGGAACTTTCCCTTAATAACTCATTACTAACCTGTAAACCTGCATAAAAGACATGAAAAATCCCTTAATGTCTAGAGTCTCTGTGAATCAACCCATGGATAAATCCCTTATAAACCCATGATACTAACCTTACTTTATTAAAGCTGTTATGTTTAATGGATAATTAATGTTTATGTAATGAGAAATTAAGGACATGTCAGCGATAAAATTAAGGAGTTTGGTTTCGTAGTTATGACTGTTGTCGCTCTGAGGCGTTACAGATTGTGTCAATCTGCTCTGCTGCTGTGATTGGTCAAAGATTTTGATAACTATAACTTAGAAATTCAGTGAATTCTTTACTCAGTGGCTTGACCAGACTGATATGAATCACCATGCAGATCAAGACTGAGATTCAAGGAGATTCAAGGAACTTCCACAAGAATTGATCAAATTCCCTTACTGGAGTACACCTTTCAATTTTATGATACTCCAGGATATCATAACCAGTAGGAAGCCTGGTGTGTGTGTGTGTGTGTGTGTGTACCGATGACACTCTTGGCGAAGGAGGCCCTCTTGAGCGTGGCGAGGCCCAGGTCTCCGATCTTGACGGAGGCGCTGGGTCCGGTGATGAAGACGTTGTCACACTTGAGGTCGCGGTGCAGGATGGGCGGGCAGCGGGAGTGCAGGAACTGCAGCCCCTTCAGGATCTGAGAGCTCCACCGCCGCAGCAGCTTCAGCTTCATCTGACGAAACCTGCGCAGGTACCTGGGGGGGGGGGGGGAGCCAATCAGGAGCACTGTTTGATCCAGGGCCATGGTTCTTACTTTGATTTGATTGGCTCACGATCGGAGAGAGTGTACGGTGGCCAGCAGGGACAAAGTTTGAGAACAAAGACCAAAGACTATAACCAAGACGAGGGTTGGGAATACCAAACACACCGGACGTGACCTTTGACACTCCCATGATGCACTGCAGGTGGAGATGTGAAGCATCGACACCAAGGCTCTGGCATTCTGGTATACAGTCTCTACACTTTATGAAACTAGCTGACTTGACGAGCGGCCACAGGGTACTGATTGATTAAATCCAAAAACACCCTGTAATATACGACTGCAAATTAAAAATTAATCAAAAAATATGCATGATAACAGACATGCTGATACAGTACATAGCTAGAAGGTCAAGAATATCGCTTACTGTAACATTTTCATTATCTTGCGCTTTTCATTTTGCACTGCGGCTATGAGACGTACGTAAAGGGGATGTGGGGTGTGGGTACAAGTTATGGGAACACAGAGGATTACTTATTTATGCTGCTTTATATTTAATTGTATTGATCATTTTGTTTTTTCTTTCTATGTCTCCCTCCATTGGAGCAGTGAGTCTTGGTCCAGCCCATTTTACCCGCCCCTATTAGCTCATACCATATGAGGAAATGTCCTGGTCTCCTCACTCCTTATTGGCTGATTAACCATTAATTAACCATTCTCTGGTTGGCCTATGGCGGCTTGTTCCAGTGATTAACCAAGCAGATTTATATCTGGTGTTGCCTATTGCCTTTAGAACTGATGATGGTCTTTTCACTGAAACATTTTCTGTTTGTGCACTTTTCTTTTGTTGCACTTTTTTTCACTTCATCACCATTTAAATAAATTGCGTGTGCAAATTCTTTTTGATCTTCAACACAGAGGGTTAGCCATCAGATTTCAGATTTGTAAAGTCTGTGGGTGATGGCAGGAGGGGAGGAGGGAGGGGGCAAATATGTTTTAAGAAAATGTGAAATGCCAATGTAAAATGTCTGAACCCCTTCTATAAAAGTCCATTGAGACATGCTTGTGATGAAAGGGAATAGGAAAAAATGAACTTGTACTCATGCTGTCTGGCCATTGAAAACATTTGAACGCGCAACGCTGAATTCAGATGGTATCTCATCGATCAGTTAGCGGCCGGCGTGGCGGTGATCCTTGTTGATTTTTCCGCAGTGTGACCTGGGCCGGCGGTCCGGACGCTGGACTCACGTTTTGAGCGTGCCGGAGGTCATGAGCTCCGTCACCAGGGTGATGCACTTGTGGCCTTTCAGCGACGACTTCCAGGAGTCGTAGAAACGGACGATGTTGGGATGCTGCAGAGCCTTCAGCATCTCCACCTCCTCGCTGAAGCGCTGTCGCTCCGTCCGGGACAGACGACTGGTCTGAGGATGGGGGGGGGGGGGTTAATGCATGTGTAGGAGGCAACCTTTAATGCAGGTGTAACCCTCTTCTTCTGTCTGCCAGCCCTGACGCCCCTTGAACTGTCTCTGCGTTGTGTTAATTCTAAAGTGTATTGACTGACAGAGGGAAGAGACGGTGGCACTACTTCAACTTTCAAACAATAATTGGCTCTGTCATATAAACATAAAAACATAAAAACATAACAAGGATGGGCAACTCATATATTTTAAAATGACTGATGCCTACCTTGTAAAATTAAAACAGAACTGGCTCTACAGTGGCCACGGAGGGACAAAAGACTCAAAACTATGGCAACACAAAAGAAAAAAAACCCTAACGCCCCCTACTGGTGATTACGTATAACTCATTTCCTTACACATGTAACGTATGAGAGGGATCCTTCAACATGTAATCTCTGATCGTTTCCAGTACAAACAGACCTGTCATGATGTTAGCATGTTGTTAGCATGTTGTTAGCCTGTCATGTTGTTAGCATGTTGTTAGCCTGTCATGATGTTAGCATGTTGTTAGCCTGTCATGACATAACATGGTTAGAATTAACTATGTAGTGTTAAGCCTACAGCCTCAAGGACAAACGAGCACACACACACACACACACACACACACACACACACACACACACACACCAGCTCACAGCCCCTATACACTCAGTCAGTGTCAGATAGTCCAATGTGCAGACAGCAGTGGAAAAGCTGATGTGCTGACATGATAACAAACTGACATCTCATATCTCTACTCCACCAGGCATGCTGGGAAATTCCCACCAGACACCAGTGAAATACTGTGTGTGAGTGTGTGTGTGTGTGTGTGTGTGTGTGTGTGTGTGTGTGTGTGTGTCTGGTCTGGAAGAGACTAATGGGTTTGGGGATGGCTGATCCCAGGTCAGAACATCCTGGTGGATCTAAAGCAGAAACTGTCCTTAATGGAGGAAGAAGAGTTTTGAGTTTTTACATCTCTTTATTGAACAACTAAGGGAAATGTTCAGAATTAAGGCCAATTTGCTTTTCTTTACATCAGCCAAGCAGTACATTAAAAACACCTCAACCACATACACAAAAAGAAAAACTAAATAAAATAAAATAAATTCTTTCCCAGGCCGGGTGGTAAGCTCTTTGAAGCTGTGCGTGCGTACACGGTGTCATAAAACGTGCAGTTTCTCTCGAGTTTGATTTTACCTGTTTTTAAAGGACTGATTCTGGATCAGCTATTTTTTCAGCACCGTGGATCTGCTTTTGAGACTCCGTTCTCCATAGTGCTGATCCAGAATCAGTCCTTATAAACAGGTAGAATCAAACTCCTTCAGTATTAGCTTTTACTCGAAGTCACACGACATAAAGTATTAACTTTATGTTTCACATAGCCAAACGGACCAAACTGTAGAAACTAAAATCCCACCCTCATAAGCTTCAGCTCTGAAAATCAAAGCAGTTTTGGTTTTTCAAGATGCTGTTTTCATCGTTCCAGCATGACGGATTCTACAGTAGAGGAAATATTGCAGCAACATCTAAAAATAAAAAGATATTATATATGTCTATGGTGGTGGCTGGTCATCGAGCCTCTACCACCGCCCTCTAACTTTATCAATCACCTCAAATTACCGAGCGGGAGATTTTACGCTCCACAACGCCATTACTGCTGAGATTTATGAATATGGACCCATATGTTTTCAAATAAGATGAGGTCTCTCATTGCTTTGTAACGGGTAAAATCAACTGTTATTCTAGCTTTAAGTCTCTTAAAGACCTCAGCTAGTCCTAAACAGAGGCCTAACTCTGCCATTTGTTTCCTGCCCAAACACACTGCCATCTTTCCTAGACCTAATACAAAATAATTAAACTGGATCTTTTTTTGTCTTTTATAATGATGTCCAAATATAAAACCTAATATAAAAGACATTGTAAACTTCCCCTAAAGAACCAAACAGATACCCAAACAAACAGAGAAGAGGCTTTAGCATCTGACACTCCATAAACAGTGAGGAAGAGGAGAGAGACTCCTAACTTCTGACAGAACAGACATGAAGAAGTGAGGCTCAGTGCCACTCATCTTCAGCAGAACTAAATATGGATCGACACAAAGACTTATTCTAAGAAAGTCGTGTATGAGCAGCGCGGAGCCTGAGCGACATCAGGCCGTCTCTCTCTGCTCCTACAGGGAACAAACGCTGCGTTCAAGACAACTGGGAAATTCCAAACTTCTGAATACAAAAAATCAATCTGGACGGCCGTCCCACTCGTACTTCCTCCTCGGACCCAAGCGGCCAAAACCACGGGTGAATTTTGAAGGCAATTGATAGTATTCGATTAGCGTCATCACGGTCGCCGCGGCCATATTGTTGATATAGCTCTGCAGCTGTCAACTAGTGACAGCCTAGGTGACAGCAGCACTAGGAAGCTAGCCACCGTTAGCATTATCTCTGTTGTTTATTACCGTTTCTGTTGCGTTAGGATCTATTACAAAATAGCGATGGTGTCTTACGTTATACACAGCTGTAGTAACAACAACAAAACCCTCGGGGTTAGTTTGTTCCCTCCCTGCTGTCTGCAGACGTGAAGGGAGAGAGGATCTGCAGCGCAGGAGAGATGTGTGGATAGTTAGGAGAAACAGGCTAAACTTTCAGCTTCCAGCTCCTCACAGCTAAGTCTGTTCACCTCATTTTACCACAGGTAGACATTAACGTTAGCTAAGTGAAGAAGAGTTTGTAAATTGATTGGTCATGATTGATCCAACGGCAATAATGTTAACTTAGCTATTAAGTTAACAGTGAACAGTTGTGTGGTGTACCTGTTTGCGATCCGCCTTAAGGAATAAAAGTCAGAGAAGGAGGTGGAGAAGCTGGAGAAGCAGGTACACCGCACAACTGTTAGCTGTGGTAAAATGAGGTGAACAGACTTTGCTGTGAGGAGCTGGAAGCTGAAAGTTTAGCCTGTTTCTCCTAACTATCCACACATCTCTCCTGCGCTGCAGATCCGCTCTCCCTTCACGTCTGCAGACAGCAGGGAGGGAACAAACTAACCCCGGGGTTTTATTGTTGTTATCACTACAGCTGTGTATAACGCAGGACACATCGCTATTTTGTAATAGATCCTAACACAACAGAAAAGGTAATAGACAACAGAGATAACGCTAACAGTGGCTAGCTTCCTATTAGCGCTGCTGTCACTATAGTTGACAGCTGCAGCGCTATGTCAACAATATGGCCGCAGCGACCGTGATGACGCTAATCGAATACTATCAATAGGGAAGTGGCGGCAGACAGCGATTCCTCTAACGTCCACTAGAGTCCGGCTCCAAAAAGACTCCAAACCTCCCAACTCCATGTAAGTCAATGGGACCCCAACCCAACTTCTCACTCTCTTTCTAAATAATTGTGTCACTAACAGATATAACGTTATAAAACAGGGTTGTTTTCCTAGTGATTGACAGGTCATAGATTACGGACCAATAGCAGGCTAACTCGCTCTGGCTGCTCCACCTCCAAAAAATATCAACATGGCGGCGATCGTAAACCCTCTTTAGGCTTCAGAAACCTGAGGGTGAACAACACTCACCACATCCATCTGTCTTTACAGTCTACGCTCGGACCCCGGGGACTCTTCTCTCCTCCGAGCCCAGACGTGCCGCTCTGTGATGTCACGCAAACGCAAACCAACATGGCGGCGCTCATAGTGAATGGTAAGAGCAAAAAATAACAGCGTTTTAAGCTTAGAGAGAGAGAGAGAGAGAGAGAGACAGAGAGACAGAGAGAGAGAGAGAGAGAGAGAGAGAGAGAGCTTCAGAGTCTGGAAACAGGAGGAGCTAACCTTAAAGTCCTCCATTAGACAACAGGAACCAGGTTTTCATTTCCTTCAGCCCGAGCTGACAGGCAGAACGGACCAGGAAGCAGGAAGCTACTCTGCGTACTCTGCTCTAACAAAGTGGAACGGACAATCCGGAAATTTATCTGGAAGAATAAAATTCCAGAAAAAATCTAGTTTGTAAAAGTCTTCACCACTTTAATCACCTGGGACAAAATGTTAATCACTGGCAGAAACATTTCACAACACATACTCATATTCATTCATCCTCTTAAAGTGATTGTGGGACATTTTGGCCATATTTTCTTTTCAAAACTGTTCCAATTTTATCTTAGTTGCAACAAGGTTTTCCTTAAATATATCTTAATGGGATTTTAAGGTGGAATGCCAGCATCACTTACAGATGACATCTGACTGAACAAATCAAAGGAATCTCAAAGAAAAAAATGAATTCTCCTCCTTCCATCAGCACAGATGGAACTACAGAGGGTTCAGCATCAGGTTCAGCATCAGGTTCAGGTTCAGTATCAGGTTCAGCATCAGGTTCAGCATCAGGTTCAGGTTCAGCATCAGGTTCAGGTTCAGCACACGGTTTCTCCTTTAATTCTAGTATGAAAGTCAGTGAAGAAACTGGACGGAAAAAATGCTGTTTTATAATTTTCTTGAATTTCCACTCCGCTTTGACAGAAGAATTAGTTTGCACCATTTTGGACCAAAAACCTGAAATAAAATGTATTTGTTTTATTAATTCTGTAGCACAAGAAAGTGCAAAAAGTCCAGGTGGGAGAATAGTTTTTCTACACTATATAGATTTTAAGTTTTTAAGCCTGAATCCACAACACATAGCAGGGATATGAGACACATTTAGACCGACTACTGTTCAGACTGTGTGGCTAATTATAACCTATAGGCCGTAGGACCAGAGTCTGACTGACCAATAGGGGATAAGGTCAGGTGAAACGTAAGAATGGTGACAGCAGTGCAGCAGTGTGTGTGTGTGTGTGCGTTTGTGTGTGTGTGTGTGTGTATAAAACTCTTCTACGATCCATCCTTCATCAGCATTGTTAGCATTCCTCACAAAAACCTATGGGCACAGCTAGCATCAAGCTAACTGTAAAGCACAACATTGAGCTGTTCTTTTAAGAAGCAGACACTCACACACACACACACACACACACACACACACACACATCAAAGTGCCACCAATCTACTCTACACACAATAGGAAGTTAATCACAGAGCTGAACGCTGACCTCAATAAGCTTTTATTGGCCACACACACACACACACACACACACACATACACACACACATATCTTATTGCGTGTGTGTGTGTGTGTGTGTGTGTGTGTGCTGTGTGTCCAATGACAGCAGCTATCAACAACAACAACCACCCATCTGTCCAATCAGATACTGTGTACTAGGTTCTGTACAAAAATACTGTTGAGTCACTGTCTGTTAGTGCATAATATCACACACACACACACACACACACACACACACACACACACAAACTGAACACACACACACACACACAGCAGTTGCGACATAGGCATGTATGTCATGCATATATGAGATTATATTATTATACTAAAGCGAAACGAGCTGCAATGTAATCCGACGGGGCAAATCACACCGTCAATGTCCGTCCACTAAAAGTTCTTGTTTCACTGACAGGCTCAGAGTGTTATTATAAGTGTCTGACAACATTATGGAAAGGACCCTACAGAGAAATGAAACGTTTTTCTTTACCTTCCGCTGGATCCGGTCTGTTTGTATTTGCCCCGTCGGATTACATACGGCTGAAGCGATCTCGCTCAATACTGGACCAGTTTCAAAAACTGTTGTCCCCTTTAGTCACTTAGACACAAAAAGATGGGAAAATAGGGTCCAGGTTGAAAAATACCAAAATTACCCTTTAAATCTTATTTGAACTTTTATTAAAGAAGGTTTTAAAAGCTTTAAATTTAACTTCCAGAAACTTGTAGGCGTCCTGTTTATCACTTCACTCTGATTTCCCTCAAAATACTGTGAAAATATGGAACCGTGATGTTTGGTTACATCCCTGTTCCCCACGCATCACTGCATGGCAGCAGTCTATGTAAACCAATAGAGGAAGTACGTTCTCCCATCATGTGACGTGATCTACTTTCATTTAAATACAAGAAGAGAAGTATGGGATGCTGGATGAAGTGTGAAGTTATATAGTAAAAGTCAAATTTCCACAATAAATAAACTTTACTCATTTTGATTAATGAGATACTTCATGATAAGACATGAAATGTAGATGTTTTGAAACGTGTTAAACGTTAAAACGATGTGTGATGTAGTTTGATAGTGATGTAGTTTGGTAGTGATGTAGTTTGATAGTGATGTAGTTTGGTAGTGATGTAGTTTGATAGTGATGTAGTTTGGTAGTGATGTAGTTTAATAGTGATCTAGTTTGATAGTGATGTAGTTTGATAGTGATGTAGTTTGATAGTGATGTAGTTTGGTAGTGATGTAGTTTAATAGTGATCTAGTTTGATAGTGATGTAGTTTGATAGTGATGTAGTTTGGTAGTGATGTAGTTTGATAGTGTACAGGTATAGAGGAGTGATATGTCTCAAGACCAATGTAACAAAGGAGAGAGAACAGGGTGTGCTGCTCTAACATTACCCTACTTGGTGTGTGCGTGTGTGTGTGTGTGTGTGTGTGTGTGTGTGTGTGTATGTGTGTGTGTGAACTTTTTACTGTGACTCTAACATGTCATAAACCTCTTACAGGAAACCTCCCCTCATAAAAACACACACATACACTCACACATCCATATCTCAGATATAGATCAGGTCTTCCACAGCACCAGTTCATTACTCGTATCTCTAAAAACCTTCTACTGAACTGGAAAAACAGAGACCAAGTCTGTGTGCATGTGTGTGTGTGTGTATAATGTATATAATGCTGTCTGTATAATGTATTGCAACTGTCTATATGAAATAAAAAAAGAAACACACGCACAATGCTCTGGTCACAGTGGAAGTCTCTCTCTCTCTCTCTCTCTCTCAATCACCTAAGTTGACACTTCCTCATTCTGAGCCAATCAAAAGCTCTGTCAGCTGCATCAACCAATTAAACCATTAAACCTGCCTTTAGGTTGAGATGCACTATCTGACCAAGGACACAAACATGCACACACACACACACACACACACACACACACACACACACACACACACACACAGGGAGTTGTGCTCTGTTGGTCCAGTTAAACCAACAGTAATCCAGTCAGTTTATAGTTATGTGTTTATCTGTATGTGTGTGTGTGTTTGTGTGTGTGTGTGTGTGTGTGTGCGTGCGTGCGTGCGTGCGTGACACATTCCTGCTCTCAGCCAAGTGGAACTTGCTTTTTCCATCCATCTTTTTCCATTCTCTCTCTCTCTCTCTCTCTCTCTCTCGCTAATCCTCTTTCCTTTGTCACTCATTAGTTTCGCTGTTTTAATTAGCTCTGGTAAATCGCCGCGACAAGCGTTACCATGACAACTGAATTGGCTTTTGACTACCACCCCCCACCCTGACCCCCCCCCCCCGCCCCATACACACACACACACACACACACACACACACACATATTTCCCAGTAGATTGGCAGCACTCCTTAAAACTGATTAAAAAAGCCTTTATCACATCTGATTAAAAATCGATAGTTACACATAGTCACTCTAGTTCTATGATCACAGGCGGAGCCCTCTAACAGGGCTGTATTGGCTTCACCACTCATCTAGTCGCCTTAGCGCACTGAAATTTGCATGCACATGCTCAGCCAATCAGGATGAGCCTATACAACCCTATGGGGCATCGCTCTATAAATAGCAAGCAGACCCTCATTCTGCATCCACTTGACTCTTCAGCGACTCGTGGAGCGGCAGGGTGACTTGTTAGAGGGCTTCGCCTGTGATCATAGAACCAGAGTTACAATGTGTAACTATTGTTCTATTTCACACAGGCTTTGCCCTCTAACGGGGCTCTATTGGCTTAGGGGGCGAAGCCCGATCACTTCACTCCCTGCCGTGACACTAAAACGAACATCATGCTGTGCCATAGCCTGAATTGACTGTCATAAGTGCTACACGTCAGCCAGATATGGTCCCCGTCACTCCCACCTATCAATAGAGTGGGGACGTAAAAATCAACGCTACACTCTATTTGTTGACACAAAAGTGATGTAGTGGCAACCGACACAAGGGCTGGTCTCCATCGTGCCGCAGCATGAGAGACTAAAGCCTACTAGGTAAATTTCTCACAGGTCTCGTGTCCCAGTACTGACCCAGACACATCCAACAGATAAAATCTGATGAATGGACAGGGCATCGACCATGATGCTGCTGTGCAGATCTCCTCCACACTTGTCCCACTGAACAGTGCCGTTGATGCGGCTACACTACGAAAGAACGGAGGTGCTCTGTAGGCATCTCATATGGAGCAGCCCCAACGGAACCTCAGGGTGGGTTGCCGCCATGACACCCAGTCCCCGTTCTGCTCTGTCTCACCCACAGAACCACCTCCACCACAGCTGCCTGTCTGGGTTCCGACAGATGTGCTTGTAGTGTGTGTGAGTCGAGCTGCACTCCCAGATACACTGCCTGGCATGGAACGGGCGCACTCTTCTTCCAATTGATGGCAAAACCTAACTTGGTTAGGTGTTGCACCAATTGTATTGTGTGAAACATAGCCCATTCTTTCGAATGGGCCATGAGAATCAGGCCGTCCAGATAAAAGAAGACCCATATCCCCTGGCGGTGCAACAGTTCGAGAGCCGTGCCAACACACTTTGAGAAGGTGCGAGGAGCCAAACAGTAGCCGATTGGTAGTTTGTTGTACTCGTAGGCTACTCTCTGAAAGGCAAAATGGAATTCCCTGTGTTGGCACCACTGGGACATGAAAGTAAGCATCTTTCAAAATCCACTGTGGTGAACCGATCGCCTGGCTGTACCAATTCCAGCATCTTATTTTACTGTAAGCACATGGAATGGTCTCTGAGCGATACATGCGTTCAGTGGCCAGAGATCTAAAATAGGTCTCATATCTCCAAATAACCGGAATAGAGACCCTTCTCCTTGTCTCCCTGGTGAAACACAGAAATTGCTTCCTTCTGGAGCAATTCCTGTATCTCCCTGGAGAGGGCGCTAATGCCTTCCTTAGAAGTCATGATTGACTCTCTCACGTCTGTGAATGGGGTGGGTACACACTGAAACTGGAGTGAATAACCCAGTCGTAGCATGCTGTCCCTCCATTCCATCAACACACAATGTCTCCACCACTCCTGATAAAATCTTGTCAGGGGGCAAGCAGTCAGCTGTGGGGCAGAGGCTAGATATTCCCCATATGCCGTCTCGGCCTTCACCACCACCGAGCTGCCCAGTACAGGCAGAACGGCCCATGGGGGGTCGGAGGCAAAAGGGCTTGGAAGACCCGGCAACCAATGAATGCCCTGCTAGCATCTGCGGCCCTGCTGGCGTCTGCGGCCCTGCCGGCGTCTGTGGCCCAGCCTCCGCTCTCACATAGCTGTTCTCTGAAACCAGCATGATGCACTCTGTAGCAGTACTGGCGTTAGTAACAGAAAACGGCGGACTCACCTCTGTCTGCAATAGACAGTCCCCTTCTACGTCCGCCTTTCGCTTTGTAGCGGAGGAAGTGACAGTAAGAGAGGATGGCGTTCTCACTGCTGTCTGAGAAAGACTGTCCCCACCTACGTCCACTTGCCTCTGCAAGGAGGCAGCGATGTCAGCAGGACAGCCAAATGAGGGAGCAAAGTAATTTGAAAACTCATTCACTCTTGCTCCGCAGATTGCAACCGGCCCCTCGGAGAAATCAAGCCCGCCGTCTGTGAGACAAAGCGGCAGGCATCAATCTCTGTCAGGCCGGCTGGCTGAACATCGAAGCGGGCATCTCCCCCTCCCGTTCCCGTCCCATGGAACAAGCAGGTGGATTCATGTTATCAAGACCAACCACCATCACACTCTGGCTCGTGAGACCAGAGGGAGGGGGGGTTACATAACAACTGATCCGCCCGCCACTCTGCTGTCTCCCCAGTACGGGGAAGCGACAGAGGGCCGGCAACCGTGAAAACTCTCCCAGCCCCGTCCTGTTGTCCCGTAGGATGACCGGGTGGGTTCATGTTACTGAGACCGTCCGCTGCCACACACCGGGGAGCAGGGTGTTATGTAACAACTGGTCTGCCTGCCTCTCCGCCGTTTCTCCAGAATGGGAAAGAGGCAGAGAGCCGGCAGCCGTATGGGTGGAAGGAGCCAAAAGGGAGGTGTTACCTGCCGTGATGTTCGACAGGGACACACCCAACAGACCCAGGTTGTTAGCCACCACCGCCGACTGAGCCGCCAAGTGGAAAAATTGTATCAAAAATTTCCACTGTCTCCTTATCCCTTGGCTGTGTGGGAGTAGGCATATCGGCTCCAGCCACGATGCCTGCACACTCTCCCACATTGCAATGAAGACTGGTCTGGTGTCCGTCGCCGGACGGTACAGCCGATCAGCGCGGTGTGAGGGTTCGGGGAGTGGCAGCTGTATCCTTATATTCTCAACGGCCCTCCTAATCATGGAGGGGAAATCATGCTTCATTGATGGATAAGGCAGGGAAGCGGAGGCAAAGGAGGTAGCTTGAGTGGAGATGGAAGAGATATTGTCCTCACTGTCCTCGCTCCTCCAGGCTTAGGGAGCAAGCCGGTGGCAAGGGAATAGTGACCGGAGCAGAAGAGCAGGGCTCGGGTGAGCTGCTGCCGCATTCCGCCTCACTGTCGTCACACCGGAGCTCAGTTTTCGGGGAACACATGTAGCGTTGGAATGAGCCCAGCGCTGCCAGCGCCTCGCCATAGACAGTGACCTGCAGTTGATGCAGCCCGGCGGATCACTGATGCTGTCAGCGGCGTGGTCGGGACGGAGGCACTCGAAGTATGTCTCGTGCAGGTCCACCACGGCGTTCAGGCCGGGGCAGTACTCTAGTATTGATGAACTAACAGTGGAACAAATTATTTCACTTCATTAATAATATTACAGTTACCAATCAAATAAAAGTCTGTACTTTTGTATTCAGCTCCTCTAAATGTCGGTGGCAGCTGTATTTATTATCCATAAACTATAATAATCTTCATTCCCTGATTCATTTTAAATTCTGATTCAACTAGTGTTCGTCCTCTCACACAAATTTTGAAAAAGTTTCTTCCTCTGGTGGAAGTTTTCCCTCTACTTTGATTTTCTCCAGTAAAAGGACATTAACATTGGACATCAACGCTGTTTGGTTTCCTGATCATTCAGGACATGAAACTGACTGATCTTAGAAGAAGAGGAGGAGAAATGACTGGAGGAACTGATTACTGCTGCAGGGAGGAGACGTTAGAGTCTGGAGGTGGTAGGGATTCAGTGTCAAGAATGACATTTTGAAGGAAACACTTAAAACTGGGTTTTTTTGTATGAAAGTAGTCAAATTTAAAGATATTGAATATGAGTACTAAAGTATTGGTATCGGCTTTTAAAAACCCCTATAAGAGGAAAGCTAATTGTAATGCTGGTGATGACAGTGGATGACAGTGTCAGCTAAAAGACTAAAATATAAATTATAAGTTAATATTTTTTAGGTTTCTTTGTCTCACCTGTACAGTGTGTCTTTCTCTTAATCTTTTGTATTTATGCACAAATAAGTGAAACCTGAATGTATAGAATAGCAGAGATAGCAAAGAAGTGGGTGTGGTTCGGCTGTAGTTTTTCAGCATTAACTTGTAATGGAAGAAAGCTGTATTTTAGATGTTTTTCAATCCCGGTTTGGCAACAATTTGAGATCGGGCAGAGTCTGCAGTAGTCCAGGGTAGTTCAGGTAGTTCAAGGTAGTTTAGGGTAGTCCAGGATAGTCCAGGGGAGTTCAGGGTAGATCAGGGTAGATCAGGGTAGATCAGGGTGGATCAGGGTAGTTCAGGTAGTTCAGGGTAGTTCAGAGTAGTCCAATGTAGTCCAGGGTAGTTCAGGGTAGTTCAGGTAGCTCAGGGTACTCCAGGGTAGTTCAGGTAGATCAGGATGGATCAGGGTAGTTCAGGGTAGTTCAGGGTAGTCCAGGTAGTCCAGGTAGTTCAGGGTAGTCCAGTGTAGTCCAGGGTAGTTCAGGGTAGTTCAGGGTGGTCCAGGGTAGTTCAGGGTATATCAGGGTAGTTGAGGGTAGATCAGGGTAGGACAGGTGAGTACAGGGTAGTTGAGGGTAGTCCACAGTAGTTCAGGGTAGTACAGGGTAGTCCAGGGCAGACCAGGGTAGATCAGGGAAATTCAGGGTAAATCAGGGAAGTTTAGGGTAATTCAGGGTAGTACATGGTAGTCCTGGGTAGTCCAGGGTGGTCCTGGGTGGCCCAGGACCATTGTAAATGTAAATTGTAAATGTAAATGTTTCTATTGTAAATGTAACACCAGGCCATCCTTCCTAGCTCTAAACACCATTAACCTAAATATCTTGTTCAATGACTGGGCCCTGGGTAAGTATTATTAGTGTGCTTGCCGTAGGCAGAGCACACTCTTACTATCTTGCATACTTATTATTCTTTTTATTCTTATTCTTCTTATGGACAAAAGTTTAGGATGCATCTCCTCCTACAGTTTTTACAGTACATAGACATATTAGACATCAAAATGTGCGGCTCATTGAGGAATCGTGTGCTATTACTTTTCTAAGAGATCCATCATAAGCTCTTTGAGATATGAATGATTAAGTGGCATTTTTAGACGCAATACACACCCATTGTAAAAGGATGAGAACCTGAGAACCGTGTGGACTCAATCACAGGATCACAGAGCCAGAAATTGAAGTTTGGTTTTGTCCTTGTTTCTCTGCGGAGATCGGGAGCCTCCCACTCAGTAGCTGAAGCTAAGGTGGAATCAGATCAGTATGGATGTATTTGGACTTTTATTCTGTATATTAAAAGTCTAGTGCAGAGTTTTTAATGGCTGGCTTGATGCATTAGGGACAGACGGACCGCGCTGCGGAGATCGGGAGGTATGTCTGGTTTCTCACACACAGTAGCTGAAGCTAACTGAAGCTACGGTACACACACAGAGTATGGTGGTTTCTGCGCGTCGGCCGACGCTTAACGGAGCTTCTCACGAGCTCAGTTTTGAAGCTAGAGCGGAGCTTTTTTTATTAGCGGAAACTAGACATCCAGACGAATACGTAGGTACCAGCCATGTTATGTAACATAGCTCCAAAGTCGGCGAAGTTTTTGACAAAGGTAAATGGGCATGACTATTTTCAAACGGGTCCCTTGACCTCTCACATCAAGATATCTGAATGGCTCATTAGAACCGCAAGAGTCTTAGCTTTACAGCCATATCTGACATATGTCAGCTACATAGGGTATATGAGCTCCAGGGTACTAAAGACACAGTGTTCTGCATGCAGTGAAAAGATGTTATTCTTGCCTTTTTTTCTTTCCCTATTTCTGCACACTGTGGTACCTAAACAGTCATGGAATTGTAGAAATTGGGTATGGCTGCAAAGCTGAGACTCTTGTGAATCCAAAGAGCCCAATTGCATTCATGTGTGATTAAATATGGCCTCATAGTAACCATTTCAATGTGATGACAGCATTTTTTAAAACTTGACCTTACTGTATAAAATGACATGAAATGAAATGGTCGAGCTCATTCATGTCAGTGCTTCGACACAGCCAGCAGATGGCGACAGAGACCATGAGTTCCCCACATGGGCTTTCTGTCAGTCTCGGCACCGTCTTTGTGATGCGTTTAGGGTCCTTGGAAAGCTGGAATTTGTAGTTTCGTTCGATACCAAACATGTTGCTGTGCAGTGATGAGAAAAGTTTCCCAGTGCCTTTGAACGCAACTGGCTCTATTTACTGAGTCTAGTCTGTCAAAATGCTAACAATTGCAATGCTGCACCGCTTAGCAAAGCTAGTGAACGCCAAGTCTAAGGGCAGGGGCATTGCAAGGGCGGCAAGCACACTTAAATTTTCTTTAGAAAATTTAGCCTTTTCTAGTTAACAGAGCTATCCTGAATGGTTTCGGCCTATAGCAAATTACCTACAGCACAGCAGCTTTAAGTGATATGCCAACACATACACAAAACCTAGTCTTTATCAAAAAGATCATAGGTGTGTGCCAGTTTAGTTCTGAGGTTAAATTAAACACAGACATGATTAGTCTACTCTAGACAAGATAGACTAACTTAACTGAACGATAAACCCAAACCCAAACATTCTGTAAATATTAATTTTAGCAAGTTAACGTAGTCTAGGCTAACTAACTTGTCTTTGTGGCATCCTTCCAGATGTCTAGAGAAACTCGAGGTTGTCCATGCAGTTTCTGTGATCGTTGTCTTACAAAATCGACAAACAGCTGAGTGCTTTTTCTTTGTGCCATTCAGAAACTCCTTGTGGTTTGAAAATCCAAACCAGATTGCTGTTAATGACAGACATTGCTGGATGCTGTTGAGCATACGGCTTTGCCGACAGTAAACAGTGTGGAGTGAAGCAAGCGAGTCAAGCAACACGCAGCAGGTAGAGTCAAGTCAGGGTCAAGTCATCCTTTTTGCAAAATAATAATAATAATAATAATAATAATCATCGTTTTATTAATCATTTTAGTCCAGGGTTGCCCCAGATATTTATAGGTGAGGCGCCACCCCCCTCCTGAAATCCCGAGCGGCTTGCCTATGCCTGGTTCAGACCCATATGCGGAATGGCCGTGAAGCGTAGCCCACTTCCTTTCAGAAGGAGCTCCGCTTGCAATCTGCAGCAATAGTTTCGGCATCTAGTCTACTTTCTCTGCATGCAAATTTCACAGGGAAACACCATGGAAATACACTGTAGATGGTCATATCTGCATCATATCAACACAGAAGCACAAATATATTAAATGATCAACTTATGCAACTGATGCAAGTTTTAAATGCAAAACATTGTAGGATGATGATCTTATGTGGTTTTGAATTATTACTTGCCTTTTGAAAATTGGGTTTGTTATTGAGATGACACAAAAATAAACAAGGCTAGATGTTTACTGCAATTATGAGAAATATATATATACCGTTACCGTCCAAATCCAATTCAAAATATAGCTGCAAGCGGCGATTGCGGGGTCCAAGCACTATTTGATTAGACAGACAGATAGACAAAACATTACAGAAGGTAGAAAGACACACACAAAAACTGACATGTTGTGAAGATCGAACATGCAGTCTAACACCGGCTTTTGTGTTGGCCCGTGACTTCTGTCAAGTTAATCTTTTCATTGCAACCACATTGCTGGAGTTGTTCACAACAGCCAAACTTTCTATTATTTGACCTTGATGACTAATGACAAGTCTGGATTTGAACCCACAACCTTCCACATAGAAAGGCTGATGCTTTACCTACTGAGCCAAACACCTGTTACAGGTTTAGTGAGGAGAAACTAACTAAAGGGAGAAGTAGTGTGATACTGCAGCCTATGATTGACAAACTGACAGTGCTAATCACTTTATAGAACATTGTAGTGCTCTCCATTAACGAAAAGGTCACATAGGCCAGAAAACTGCTGCTGCACTGCTCTCTATGGGTTGAAAGGTCTGGCCACACCCCAATCAGTGATGACATTCAGGTATTTTTCCATTGACAGATGATGTCAAACACCTGCATTGAGTTTTCTGCAGTGTGTGATTTAGTGTTGATTAACTTTTCATGAAACTTCAAAATGGTCACAGTTCATCAGGGACTTGAACTCACGACCTTGTGGAGCTGAGCTTTACCACTCTGCCAACTTCCACTTTGCTGTGTGACACAGTGGGGAAACAAAACGAAGGGACAAGTGATAGGTCACAGGTGAGAGTCCAAACCATATTGAAAGCCTCAGAAAGAATATTATAACTGTACTAGCACGCCACATGAATCAATTTACACATGGCTTTACAGACATCATCTTGACAGTCCAGACATCATTTGTCTTTAGTTTGATGAAGATTGATCAAACTATCTTGAACATATCACATTGTCAATTTATCAAACTATTTGCAGCTGCACATTTCCATCTACCGTACGCTCAGTTTTCAAGATATCATTATAATTTTTGGGCTGTTTACTAATTAAGGTATAGCGATTTTAAAAATCATGTTGTTTTTTTCCTGTAACGTACGGTTTAGGAGGACAACACTGTGGGATCACAATCAGTTTTTGCTATAAACAGAGGGGGGCGACATCAGAATTGGGGATAGGTACCAGTGTACGAAAGATTTATCTCACTTCAGCCAACATGTTCTGAAAATTTCAGGTCTCTAGGACATGCGGCTGATTTTTAACGAATTTTGGAAGCTGTGACTTTAATATCAATGAAGATTTGGTTATTATGCAATAAGCCACGCCCACTTTCATCAATAATGACCAAATTTCATGGATCGACTTGGACATCATCCTAGAACATGTGTACAATTTTTCATAAAAATCTATGCAGTCAATTATGAGATATTAAGTTTTTGCATTTGTAGCGCCCACTAGTGGTACAGCTAAAAAAAAAATGCTGGTGTGTGCTAGTGGGTGTGTTCAAGCAACACAACTCAACATGTGTTTCAAATTTTGGCTTAATTAGATGAATGGTTAATGAGTTATGGCCAATTTAGTGTTATGGCGTGTTTCGTTAAAAGTTTATTGGTCGATAAAAGCCAAACCATTTGACCTATCAATAACCTTTATACAACTTTGAAAGATGACGGTCCCAAGATTCTCCACACCAAGTTTCATGTGAATTGGATGAACGGCCTAGGAGGAGTTGCGAAAAAAGTGTTTCTTAATTAATTCAAAATGGCGGACAATGCAATATGGTGGACATTGAAAGTGATATATGGGTTGGACTCGGCACCTTCCAAAGAATCTAGGAACACAAGAATTTTCAGTCTACGACACACGGTTCAGAAGTAATTGGCCAAAACGTAAAGTTGCTTGTTATAGCGCCACCATCTGGCCAATGTGCATGGGCTGCCTTGCCTGAGTAGTGGTGGGCCGTAGGAGCCCACCTGCCAAATATGGTTACTGTAGGACTTACGGTTACTGAGCTGCAGATACTTTTAGTGGAGAAAAAGAAAAAAAGAAAGAAAGAAAGAAAGAAAGAACAATTCCAGCAAATACAATAGGGTTCCAGCACTACGTGCTTGGACCCCTAAATATACCGTGATATACATTTTAGGCCATACTGCCCAGCCCTGTGCAGGACACACAAGCAGAGGGTAAAGCGGGGAGCGTCTGAGAGACCCTTTACGATACGATAGAACTTTGTCAGATTTCCCTGAAATGTTATGCATCATAGTAGCTCCGTTTTTAAAAAAAAGAAATACACATCATACACATTGTCAAGAAATACACATCATACATTATAGAGATAGCTAGCACTAATTATAGGCATAATCTCAATCACCACATGAGGAGCATCACACCTCCGAGGCACTTCACCCCTCCGCTAACAACTTTTCTGGCGGAAACCCTGTACTCATGATTTACATTTTTTTATTCATCATTTTAAAAAATTGGTCTTGACCTCAAGACTTGAGGTCAAGACCAAGACAAGACCAGACAAATAGGTCCAAGACCAAGAATGCGACCGAGATCAGGCCCTGGAGAGACTTACAACTACAAACCACCACTGATTTCTGTGTGTCCCCCATCCTGGACCGCCCACATTCAGCACGCCGGGACACAAATTTCACCTCGGCAGATGATGATGTGTCACTGTACCTTAAGCCAGTTGTGAATTCATAACATAATTTGATGCGACAGACATCATAATATTCTGAATTACTTAAGTGATCTACAAGGAATAGGACCCAGATCTAGACACAGTCCAGACACCATGTCATTACCACATTGATTGTCATAGTAACGAGGCTGGTGTGCGCACACTGGGAATCATGTGTCAGCATCATGTTCATTATGTCATTGTTATGTTTTACTGGGAATATTAAAATTTCAGTCAAATCTGTTTTTTAAGGACAACTGACAGCAGTGTGTGTGTATATTTGTGTGTATATGTGTGTTAGTGTGTGTGTGTGTATTAGGGCTGGGCGATATGGTTGAAATCAATCTCACAATGATCATATGGATTTTTTTTATATCGATATATACATCACGATACAGCTCATGTCTGCAAAATCCCTTGTTAAATAATCAAATGAATGTTCATCCCATTGCACTGAATGGAAATCTTAGGTGTGACGTCAAACAAAACTGACATTTTCAAATAATATTCCTTAACATGTTTCATACCTCATTTTGTCAGAGCTTTTAAATAAAATGTGCTTGTTATCATCAGTTCAGACGGCAGAATTATGTCACAATATCCCAAAATCACAATGTCATCACCATATGATTCCACTGAAAGACCATAAACCAGAATACTGAATTATCGCCTGGTATTTGTGTGTAAATGTTTGTGTGTGTGTGTGTGTGTGTGTGTGTGTGTGTACCTGCAGTTCACACCAGGCCACCTCCACAGTGGTCTCGGTGTCCAGGCCTCGGTAAACCGTCTTGAAGGATCCTCGGCCGATCTCGATGTTGAACTTGAGGTAGCGTCCGTCCGGCGACGAGGCCACCGCCTGCGTCTCCTCCTCATCCCGCTCGTCCTCCTCCTCCTCCTGCTCCCTCCGCCGCACCAGCACCTCCGTCTTACTGCCAGAGTCTGACACCTCCTCCTCCTCCTCCGAGCTGCCGTCCCGATTGGCCGGAGGCTGTGGCGGTTCTAGTTGGTTACCAGTCGGCGGGTCGTCCTGTGAGGTTGTCACATTAACAGGAGGAGGAGAGCTCCAAGTATCAGGAGGAAGAGGAGGAAGAGAACAGCTACTGGTATCAGTATGATGAAGAGAAGGAGGAGGAGGAAGAGGAGGATGAAGAAGAAGAGAGCTCCCTGTATCAGGAGAAGGAATAGGAAGAGAAGAGCTGCTGGTATCAGTATGAGGAAGAGGAGGAGGAGGAGGAGAAGAAGGAGGAGCAGAGCTGGTGTTTTCCTGGGGTGATACCAGGACCGGACGCTCAGCTCTCTCCTCCTCGTCCTGCTCTCTCCTCCTCCTCTCCTTCTCCTCTTCCTCCAGTCTCTTCTTGGTTTTGTCCAAAATGTCGTCAGTCGACCAGGACAGCATTCTGTTCAGAGTACCCGCCTCCTCCTCTTCCTCCTCCTCTTCCTCGCTGTAAGCTCGTGGTTGTGGGTCCGAGTCGGCCCGGTCAGCTGTGTGTCGCTGGTTCGAGCTTCTCCTCCTGGACCCGCTGGGATCGAACCCGCGACCCGAGGAGAGTTTGGCAAAACCCAAGCCGGCCAGGCGAACGTCTGCCTGGCACATGGGTGGAAATCTACACCCTAGAATAATAATTTACACTTTACATTTTGGCATTTAGCGAGCATCCTGACTCATCTGGAATATCCCCAATTTCTGGCCAGTAGAAAAGTCAACGTTTGTGAACCCTGATCTTTTAGGCTGGTTAGCAGTTTGTTCATGTGATTTCAAACGTATTTCAGCCTTTCTTCTATTCTAAAATAAAAAAAATACTATTACATTAGCCTACATAATATTTTATTACACTTGATTAGATTAAATTAGCTTATAGGTTAGGTTAAACTATCACCATCCATGAAGCAACTAAATGCAAGTGTATTCCTGTCTAAGACGGATCAATAAATCAGGTTGAATGGAGGAGAAAAACAACACAAACCCGCACGAGCGACTTTCCCTGCCTTCCGGTTCCAATTAAACCAGTAGAACCACAATAAAACCAGTTGAAACAGCCAGAACAACCAGAAAGAGCTGCTGAAACGCAGACAGACGCAGCAGGGAGTTGAATCAGAGAGGAGAGCCGTGTTTAAAGGCACAGACGAGTGTTTTTAAGGCCACAAGTCTTTTTCTAACATTACCGATAATCATATCGATAAAAGTAGGCTAAAGCAGATCGATGCACCCGGCGGCCGGAGAAATGATCCAAGCGTCGCTCCAGAAGAGAGAAACTATCCAGCTTTTAAAAATGACACAAGGAAAAAAAAAAATAGTATTCTTCTGTCTGTCTTCTGTTTGTTAAAGGAAGTAGGAATAAAGTCAAGTTGTTTTTAATATTCCTGTCCGTTGGTTTTCAAACTGAACTGCGGAACGTCCTCGCGCTGTCAGTCTGTCTCTATCTGCAGAGAGCAGGCGGCACGAGCGCCAATCCCCGCCCACCCCGGTACCTTTAATGTCGCTTAACCTTGAGAGAGAGAGAGAGAGAGAGAGAGAGAGAGAGAGAGAGAGAGAGAGAGAGAGAGAGAGAGAGAGAGAGAGAGGGAGAGGCGGGGGGGAGTATAATTGGCTATGGCTGTAAATATAGTGTAGATGACACTGTAAATGATATGATGTACTTTACTGTTTTGTTGAATTTAATTTAATTTAATTTAACTGAATTCAGAGAGAGATTACCTCAGAAATAATATTTAACTGCTACACTATTCATAACTCATTTTTAATTTTTTAACTTAAGTTGTGTGTTGTGAACACAGTGCCATGAACGTTTTTATTAAATCTCTTTTGCATCTGTTTAGTTTAACTAACGCCTTCATTACTGCTGGGATTCAAACACTGTAAATGTTATGGAATTTATGTGTGTATGTGTGGACCAAGACAGCGATCCAGGAGACAGTATAAGGAACATTGAGTGTGCTTTGCATGCCCATTCAGACTCTGCTACTGGTAACCTGCTGCAAGAGAAGAGACTTGAGCTCAGTTCCCTTATGCAAGAGAGGGTGAAGGGAGCCCTTGTCAGGTCACGCTTCATAAAATTGAAGGGTATGGATGCCCTGAGCGCTTTCTTTTTTAACTTAGAGAAAACTGCGGCAAAGAGGAAGCAAATGACGTGTCTTAAGCTTCCTAATGGCAGAGTGACAACAGATCCAGTTGAGATGAGGAGCTGTGCTGTGGATTTTTATACTGCCCTCCTTGGGGCAGAATAATGCAATACTGAGTGTGTTGCTCCTTGAGGGGCTTCCACAGCTGAGCTCTGATGAGAAAGCTGTCTTGGATCGCGACCTTAGTCTGGAGGAGCTGACTACAGCTGTTGGTCAGATGGCCTCAGGACGGGCGCCAGGGATTGATGGATTATCTGCTGGTTTTTACAAGGTTTTCTGGGGCAGTATTGGACCTGATTTACACGAGGTACTGAAGGAGTGCTTCAATGGAGGAGAACTGCCTGTCTCATATCAGAGGGCAGTTCTTTCTTTGCTGCCTAAAAAAGGAGACTTGGCCCTCTTAAAGAACTGGAGGCCAGGACCAAACATATTGTGGACAACCTTTTTTTTATTCAGGATGTATTGGATATGTGTGGTTTCCATAAATTGGATGCTGGTATTCTATCTCTAGATCAAGAGAAAGCTTTTGACACAGTGGACCATGGTTTTCTGTTTTGAACTCTTAGGGCTTTTGGTTTTGGGGAAGGTTTTTTGTCCTGGCTGGGGTTGTTGTCCAGTGGGGCTAAGTGTATGGTGAAGATGGGGGGAGGACTGAGCCGGCCAATCCCTATACTGAGGGGGATAAGGCAAGGTTGTCCAATTTCTGGTCAACTTTATAGTCTCACCATCAAGCCCCTGCTGTGCAGGTTGAGAAGCCGGCTCACTGGGCTTTCTTTACCTGGGTCACATCATCCCTTAATAGTTTCAGCATACACAGATGATGTTAACATCAGGCAGCCCAGTCTGCCTGGAGGTCTCCAGTGGGGGACAAGAGGGCTAAAAGTTTTAGGGGTCTACTTAGGCACAGAAGAGTTTCAGAAACAAAATTCGGAGGGTGTGATGGAGAAGATGTGTGCTAAGTTGTCTAAATGGAAATGGTTGCTACCCCAGTTGTCATATAGGGTCCGGGTTTGGTCAGGACAACATTGGATACGTGCCCCTGCCTTATACCTGCCAGTGGAGGAGGGAGGACAGGCTTAACATGGCACAAAGCCTGCTTTACCAGTGTGGCTTGAGGTGGGTGGACACAGCCAAAGTAATTTTTAAAAAAGCTGTTCGCTTGGGTTACTTCAAACAACTGTTTTTGCTGAAGTGGGAAGAAGCTGACCTTAGTGGGCTCACACCTTTTTACAACTCTGTCCTGGGAGCGTGGCAGATCTTGAAAGCTACTAGGGATCCTGCTGCTACTCCTGGACTGTGGATTTTTGAAGAGCCACTGTTTCATAACAGCTTCATTGTGGCTAAGACCCTGTTTTCTGCCAGCCTACGATCCGCCCTGACAGAAGCAGGATGTGTCAAGCTGGGACATTTACTAAAGAGCACACAGACATCCGTTGAGGTCCTGGGACAAATGGCGAACATCAGGTCTTCAAGGCTGCTGTCCAGAATCATAGAGGAGGTACGGGAATCCTTACCAGAGACCCTAAAAACTTTCGTTGAGAACTGTGCTCCTTTTGGTCAATGGGAAGACGATGGTGAGTATGCTTTCCCATCCTTGACTGTTGCCCCTAATGTTGGGGAGTGGCAGGAGGGGGAAGACCAGTTCCTCTCCTTCGACCCCACCGCTGGAGGAGGTGGAGACAATGGGGGGGCAGCATACCATACATGTGTAAAGGTAAGACACTTAAGTTTATTGGAAGGTATGAAAGCGTCAAGGTGGGCTGAGGTTTTTGGCCCAGACAAAAGGCTGCAGGTCTCTGTACAAGCTGCCTGTTGCAGAACTGACAGCTGACCTCCTGTGATAGTACATGGGATAGTACCAACAGACACAAAGCAACCCGGATCCTTGTCACAGGAGGCTTGTCTTTTTTGTTCCCAGACTGAGACTTTAGCACATTCATTTATTCAGTGTTCTAGGTTGGTGGGTCTGTTTGATTTGTTAAGGAGGTGGTTTGGGGTTCTGGGGGAGGAGTTTTCACATGGAACGTTTTTGTTTTTTGTTCAGGTATAACTTTGAGTGGATGGCGATGTTTCTGGTTTGTGTCTAAGGTGTTGTCTTTTTTTTTTGTTTGTTTGTTTGTCTCCTGTCCCTGTGCTTTTAGGTTGCTTTTCTGCTTATGGGCGGCGGTAGTGAAATCTAAATGCCGCTTACCCTGACTTATGCACTAGTTTCTGTATGGTTTGGTAAGACGAAGAGGTCAATAAATGAGCCTTTTAAATTCAATTCTCTCTGTCTCTCTCTCTTTCTCTCTCTCTCTCTATCCCTCTCTCTTTCTCTCTCTCTCTTCATCATCATCACTCTATGCTGTTCCATCTCCTGTCAGGCTGCTGTGACTTTTGACCTCCTTGCTGTTTGTAATATTGTTGATCTGCACTCCAAAGTTGATTTTATGCAGATAAACCGTTTTATTTTTGAAGTTAAATATTAATAATATTATTATTGTAATGATATATAATAATGATATTAATAATTAATACAACCAGTTTGGTTGAATATCAACTCGTCTGAAACAAATTAATGTAGTTTAATTATTTCAGTTAGATGTTAATAAAACACATTTCAAATTTCAGTTCATTCTTTGGACTGTGTCACCTCAGTCTGCTGTGTGTGTGTGTGTGTGTGTGTGTGTGTGTGTGTGTGTTTTCAGAAGATAAGCCCATCTGTTAGCCCCTCCCCTTTAAATGCTCATGTAGCAGGTGGGGCTCGCTTGCTAGTTAACACACCAGTGTGTGCGTGTGTGTGTGTGTGTGTGTGTGTGTCCGCTGACTATCAGTATTTCTGTTTTTGTACTTGTGTGAGGAAAAATTATTTTAAGAACTTCCATGTTCCTGCACATATATTAAAAATCCATAGTGTGTTTTTTTCTTCATAGTTCTACATGTTTAGCATAAACATGTGAAGTTGATTGTCTATGAAATCTTGTTTCAATCAATTTGGAAAAGTAATTGGTTTATTTTAGGGAAATACATTTTAAAATAAAAAACAAATTTATAACAAAACTTGTTTGAAAAGAAGATAAAACAATGTTTAACCTTTAATTAATAAAATACCAAATATAAGAAAGACCAAAAGAAAGATATTTTAACCCGTCATCATAAACAACATCTTGATTCTGTCTGGTTTCATATTTCATTCATTTCATTTTCAAGTAAAATATTCATGTTCCAGTAGCTGAGTCGTGTTAAAACCCTGTTCAGTTTCCCTGAATATAGAAAACATTCTGCTGACAGTGATTGATTAATATGTTCTTTACAGTAAAACAACGTTTGAATTAAATTGATAAGAAAATACAAACTGTAATATTCTCACATGAAGATGGAAGTGTGTGTGTGTGTGTGTGTGTGTGTGTGTGTGTGTGTGTGTGTGTGTGATCCTGTACAGAGTGAACTATCATCTCAGCAGCTGTCTTTGGTCAGCAGTGTGAGTGTTTCTCTCTCCCTCCTCTATCTGACAAGAGAAACTGAGGAACCAGACCCAGACCAGAACCCAAACCCAGGATAGAGTGGTTCAGTGAATGTGGAGTGGAAGGTGTGGATGTGGATCAGTGAGTCAGAGGAAACTCTGTAGAAGGACAGAGAGCCAGCAGACCAGTCCAGATACACTGCTACTCTGTCAGAGTCAGAGGAGGAGAGAGGAGATATGTTTGTTTCTCTGTTATTGTGCCGGACAGAGTAACGTTTATCAGAGCAGAACAGACTCCAGGACTTTTCATTCCTTCCAATCCAGCAGTCAACACCCTCTCCTCTCCTCCTGATTCCTCTGTAAGTCACTCCTATAGAAAAATTTCCTTTCCTCTCGACCTCCCAGTAACAGCGACCAGTCAGACCATTTCTACACAGCAGCTGATACCAGCGGTCAAATCTCTCTGGGTGATCAGGATATGGCTGCTTCTCTCTCACCATCGTCACCTTTCTGTTGTCTTCAGACAGGAGGAGCTTTCTGTGTGTTGTGTTTGGGTCCAGAGTGAGTTCACAGGCATCTGATGAGAGAACAAGACACAATACAGCAGCAGATTATCATCTAATACAAGTTTCATGTTTTCAAGTTTTCGTTTTATTAGTCATATGTAGGTTAAGACAGGGTCTACAATACAATGAAAAGTGCTGGACGAGAGTCAGGTCAGCTCAGCAGTAAAAAAGAAAAAAGAGAAACAACAAAATAAGAATAAAATAGAATAGAATATAGAGCAGTATACATATGTAAAGTGAGATCTATGTACATAAAAGTAACAAGTGTATTGCACAGAGGGTATGTATCAGTACTGGTTGAATAGCAGCAGTCCGTGAATAGCAGCAGTCCGTGGACTAGTGCAATTTTTATCTAAATAGTGTAGACAAGCAGGTGAGCAGAAATGCAATGAGGAGTACCTAATTTTATGAGTCCAGAAGCCTGATGGCCTGGTGGTAAAAACTGTTTTTAAGTCTGGTGGTGCGTGCAGCCATGCTCCTGTATCATCTACCAGACGGTAGCAAGGAGAACAGTCTGTGTGCTGGGCGGCTGTGGTCCCTGATGATACTGTGTGCCTTCCGCAGGTACCGCTGGTGGAAGATGTCCTGAATGGCAGGGAGTCCGTTGCCGGTGATGTGCTGTGCCGCTTTCACTACTCTCTGTAGTGATTTGCGACTGTGGGCAGAACAGTTTCCGTACCAAACTGTGATGCAGCCGGTCAGCAAGCTCTCGATGGTGCATCTGTAGAAGTTTGTGAGGATGCTGGCGTTCATACCAGACTTCCTCAGTCTCCTCAGGAAATAGAGCCGCTGGCGAGCTTTCTTGACAACGGTGTCTGTGCGTAGGGTCCAGGAGAGGTCTTCAGAGATGTGAACTCTGAGGAACTTGAAGCTGCTGACCCTTTCAACCAAGGCATCACCAATCAGGATGGGAAGGTGTCTACCTCCCTGCTGTCTCCTGTAGTCCACGATCATCTCTTTTGTTTTACTGACATTGAGAGAGAGGTTGTTGCCTGTGTTGAGGGTCGGTGTGGCTGCCGATTCTCACCACCTGGGGCCTGCCCGTCAGGAAGTCGAAGATCCAGCTACAGATGGAGGTGTCCAGTCCCAGATCGACGAGCTTAGTGACAAGTATTGAGGAAATGATGGTATTGAATGTCGAGCTGTAATCGATGAAAAGCATTCTCACATATGTATTCCCTTTGTCCAGGTGAGTGAGCGCGGTGTGAGTCGCCAAGGCGATGGCGTCATCCGTGGCCCTGTTTGGTCTATATGCAAACTGGAGAGAGTCCAAGGTGTCAGAAAGGGAGGAGCAGATGTGGGTTTTGACTAGCCGCTCGAAGCACTTCATGATGAGTGATGTCAGTGCAACAGGGTGGTAGTCGTTTAAACAGGAGGCCACTGGCTTCTTGGGGACAGGAACGATGGTGGATGCTTTGAAGGAGGTGGGGACCACGGACTGACTCAGGGAGAGTTTGAAGATGTTAGTGAACACCTCTGCCAGTTGATCAGCGCACGCCCTGAGAGCCCGGCCTGGGATGCCGTCCGGCCCCGGAGCTTTGCGGGGTTGACACTTTTAAAGGACCGTCTCACGTCGTCCGTTGTTAGGGTCAACGTGGCAGCTTCCCCGTCCACAGGTGGACACGTGGCCGGCGATATATTGTCCACATCGAACCGAGCGTAAAAGGTGTCGAGCTCATCCGGGCAGAGGGGGGTTGTTGTTTCTCTGTCGGGTTCTGCACAGAGCCCCGGTGCGCTTCCCTCTCTTTGTTTTCCTCCGTCGGACACAGGTAAACAAAAGACCCAGGGGAGTACGTGGTCCATGATGTCAAAAGTCAGCTTAAAGTCCGAACTGGCTGACAATCGTAACTCCAAAAGTGTTTGCCGATCATACTGAATGAGTGAAAGTACCGTATGTGCAAAAAGAACCAGTAATACAAAGTTTGCTGAGTTGACACTCTCAGGTCTCACTGCTATTGTCAATGCGGCCATCGCAGGGCGCACCGGACTAGCCCACCTGTTGTGTTTATTATTTGTTGATTTATTAACAACTTGACTGTTGATTATTTATTGATTTAAATTACAAGAAAAGGCAACCAACCTCTGATGGGGCTTACATAAGGTTTAACAATTAGGAAAATATGATGAAGAGACAAATAACACAAATAGGTTTAAAATGATAAATAATGATAATAATAATAATAATAATAATAATAATAATAATAATAATAATAATAACAACAATAATAATAAAATACATAATAATGATAATACCTATACACAAACATATATACAGTACACGTGAATAAAAAGATAAATATTTCACAACTTATTTAATAGTTTCATTATAACACATGATGTCATCTTCATTCAGTAGGATGTGAATGAATGGACGTCACATACTGCTGTGTGAATGGACTTTCTATCTAAATAGTTGAATGTGTGTTGATTTGTTTTCATGAATCAAACTAAATACACACTTACATTTCCTCAGACCTGGTTTCAACCTCTGCACTCCACCATGGTCCACACTGGGGGAATAAACAAAGTCAGACCAGCAGATTCTCTTTGATGATGGAAACATGGACATTTAATAACCTTCAATATGAATGAGTTTCCATACAGCATCAGTCACAAGCTTTTATTCCAGCTCCAATGCACAATATAGAGGAGCTAGTCAAACTTTGGAATGATAAATGCACAACTATTCTGGACTCTATTGCTCCTATGAAAATGAGGACCTCCAAGCCAAAGTCTTTGCCCTGGCCTAATGAGCACACTCAGACTTTAAAAAGACAGTGTCGCAAAGCCGAGCAAAACTGGAAATCAAATAAACTGCAGGTCTGTTACGAGATCCTAAAAAGCTTAATGTGCACCTACCAGAAAGCCGTTAAAGACGCAAGGATGGCCTTCTTCTCTGAATTGGTCTCCAAAAATTGTCACAACTCAAGGGTGTTATTCAACACTATTAATCGTGTTGTCAGCCCCTCCTCTCATGTAGTTACTGAATGTTCCCCTATCAAGTGTGAAGAATTTCTCACATTCTTTAACAAGAAAGTTGCTGACATCAGAGCTCAGATTGTTCTCCCCACTCAGTCCATTTCTGTCATCCCTCTCAACAAGGCCACGTTTGACAGTTTTGAGCCCCTATCTCTTTTCAAGTTTCAGAAAATTGTTACAAGTATGAGGTCAACATCTTGTTCTCTTGATGTGCTTCTACTCACCTGCTTAAAGAGGTTTCTGAATCTGTTGGTCCCAGTATTCTTTATATTATTAATAGCTCCTTAACTAGTGGAATTGTTCCCTCCAGCTTTAAACATGCTGTTGTACATCCTCTTCTCAAAAAACACAGTTTTGATCCCGCAGTTCCAGGCAACTACAGGCCCATCTCAAAACTTCTGTTTTTATCGAAGCTATTAGAATAAGTAGTACTCATTCAATTGTTGGATTTCCTAAATGGAAATAAGGTTTTCGAAAAGTTTCAGTCTGGTTTCCGGTCTCTGCATAGTACAGAGACAGCTCTAATGACTCTAGCTCTAGCTCTAGTCACTAATGACCTCCTTTTAACCGCAGATGCGGGGCATTGCTCTATTTTAGTTCTTTCAGACTTGAGCGCAGCATTTGATACTGTTGATCATCAGTGTTGGGGATAACGCGCTACAAAAGTAACGCGTTACAGGTAATATATTACTTTTAGCAGTAACGAAGTAATATAACACGTTACTAATAGGATTTCAGTAATATTATTACAGTTACTATGTCAAGTAATGCGTTACCACCCGAAACACACCACGCGCCGGACCGCCACCGCCACTGGCAGAAAGTCAAACCAAACCAGGAAGAAAACAAACGCAGTTTGAATGCAGACTAGTTGCTTAGATTGAACAGCGCGAAGCTAATCAATATGGCAGATAGTACTAAGATGGATAACAAGACTGTAACTGCTGGACCCTCTGCAAAACAAAACAAGAACCCTTTAACAGAAGAGGTTCTTTGGGACCTTACGTCAAAACTTCTGCAAGGAACTTGGGTGTGATTTTTGATCAGGACCTCAATTTTGAGGAGCAGGTTAAGAAAGTTGTTCAGACTTGCTTTCTTCAATTTAGAACTATTTCTAAAATCAGAACATTCCTGTCTTTTAATGACTTGCAGAAAGTTATTCAAGCTTTAATATCACTGTCACTCCCTTTATACCTGCCTCACCGAGAAGCAAATCCAAAACGCTGCTGCCAGAATGCTAATGGGTCTAAAGAAACGGGAGCATATCACCCCTGTCCTAGTTTTATTTCAAGAGGGGATCTAGCGTTCACTATCAGGGCCCCAAAACTATGGAATGCGCTTCCCAAAGAGTTCAGATTAGCTAAGTGTGTATCGACTTTTAAAACACTCATAAAGACCCACTTTTTAGAGGTTAGGGTTAGGGTTTAGGTTTTTCTGTAAACTTTTATTCCATGGAAGTTATCATTTGTCATTTTATCCTTGTTTTTATCTGTGTTGAATTTTCACTGTTTTACTACTGTTTTATTGTGTTGGTTTATTATTCTTTTATTGTGTACTTTGTAACTTCTGTTTTGAAAAGTGCTATATAAATAAATGTATTATTATTATTATTATTATTATTATTATAACTCCTGTTAAACATGAAACAGTATTCCTCATCTTCTCAGTGTGACAGAGAAAATGTGTGTGACTCTCAGCCTTCTAGCAGACGTTGCCTCTCCAGACCTGAGAGAGTCCAGTCTCCAGTGTGGATCCTCCAGTCCAGCAGAGAGCAGCTTCACTCCTGAGGCTCCTGGATGATTGTAGCTCAGGTCCAGCTCTCTCAGATGGGAGGGGTTGGAGCTCAGAGCTGAGGCCAGAGAAGCACAGCCTTCCTCTGTGAGCAGACAGCCTGACAGCCTGCACACACACACACACACACACACACACACACACACACAGCAGTGAACAACTACATGCTGAGTTTTCTTCCAGTGAAATATAATTCGTTTTTTAGTGAGCATTGCTGGAGTTTTGTGAAAACTTTTGTGTAAACTCCCTGACTAAAACAAGTTAAAGCTGGGTAGGAAACTTTCTTTTTGTATCATTTGGTGAAAATGTCATAACAGCCTGTGAGCTATCTAGTTCTGACCAGCCTGCAAACAACATGATCTCACACAAATACGTGAAAAACGGCGATTTAAGTGCTGTGGACACGTATTATGGGAAAATAACGTTTCTCCACCACAAACTGAATTACGTTCCCCTGCCATGAATTTAAATACGTCCCAAAGGTTGGTTAACGGTTAAGTTTAGGCAAGTAAAACAACTTGGTTCAAGTTAGGGAAATGGTTTGGTCATGGTTAAATAAAAAAATGTAAATGTGACGTACAATTGAAATGTCCTTTATAAACGCTGGGAATCAAACCCCACGGATATTGAAGGCAAACACATACGCCCGTCCACCACCCCGACCCCAACTCCCTTACTGGCCACCGTGCAGCTTCAATGTGACACTACTTTCTGCTTGTAGTCCTGTCTCCTTCACGTAACCGCTTCATGCTGGGAAAACGTAAATTTAACACTTTTTAACACGTAATTTGCTGTTAACAAGTCGTGTTCATTTCACGTTTTTCTGTGAGATCAGTCTGCCTGCAAACTGCAGAGAGAGAAGAGATGAGGTGAAACAGCCAGAATCCAAACTGAATACTGGGACTGGAATAACTTATTTTCCCCACAAAGACTGTTCATCAGCAAGGAGCCACTTTTAGCTCGGTCAGCAGTGTTAGCAGCTGCTGTAGCTATGGCTTTGACACTGTGGGAGCTAATACATGTGTGACAAAAAATAATGTTTGCCTGCGAATATTTCAGTAACAACTAGATTGAGCTAGCAGAGCTGTGTTTTGTGTAAAAGGTTTGTATTAAGTTTTCCCCTCTCATGCAGCCTGAGCCTTATTTGGAGGGAGGAGTTATAGTAAACCAACAGTATCAAAAGAGCTCAGTATTTTAAAAAGCCCACTGCAGCATCAGAAAGCACACTACAGTATCTAAAAACACGTCACAATATCACAGTATCACAGGAGACACACTGCAAGTTAAAAAGTCCTCCCTCTCTGACCCAGACCAGCTGGGCCGAGGCAATGAAGGTTATAGAGAGCATTCAATACTTTAAAATTCTTCCTCAATTCTCCAAAGTTGCCTAAAGCAGCTTTAAATGTTAGATTTTCTCATTGGTACACTGCTTTGAAATGAGTTTTGATAATGCAGTTGAATGCTAGCAGAAAATGTAATTGTTACCAACACAAACAGTTGACATAATGATCTGTGTTAGTGTTTTCATTTGATTCAGTTCAACACTTCTAGGATCAAAGATTCTTTAAAGTTCTTTCTGGTATTTTAGGTCTCAACAACAAAGGCAGAATGAAGGGAATATTATCCAGGAAAGTTATTAACAGGACATTTTATTTTATTTTATTGCAAAAGGTTGGTACCACAACACAAATCATGTAAGAAGGAAAATCCTCCAGACACTGGTGATTTTCACTGATGTTACTCTGTAAGTAAAGCAGGATTTAAATGGTCATGTGTTGACCAGGTTGAGGAATCCTGACCTGAGAGTCTCCAGTCTACAGTGTGGACTCTCCAGTCCAGCAGAGAGCAGCTTCAGTCCTGAATCCTGCAGGTCGTTGTTACTCAGGTCCAGCTCTCTCAGACTAGAGGACTGGGAGCTGAGAACTGAGGCCAGAGCTTCACAGCTTCTCTCTGACAGCTGACAGACACTCAGCCTGAAGGAGAATTAGTGATGAAGACAAACAACAACTTTAAAATGTTTGCTTGAGCTTTATTCAATCTGACATAATTAGGAGAAATAAGATTTTTATCAAAGTTGATTCCTTAATGATTCCCTCCCAACTGTCTGATTCCTTAATTATTCCCTCATTCCTTTCTTAAATATTTTACCATTATTGAACTTTATCACATCTAAACATACTGTCAGTCAATCAACTGAAATATTGCTACCAATTCCAGTTTTATTATTATTTTACTCACAATAACCTGAACCCTATCACGCATCACATAACTGAACACACACACACACACACACACACACACGCACACTCACGCACACACACAGTTAGATTTTCTTTGATTGATGTATAGTTTATTTATTGTTTATTATTGAGAATTGCCTTTTCCTGTTTTTCTACACAAGTGTTTTCTGGAAAAGAGAGCCAAGCTCTCAGTGTAAACTTCCTGTTTAAAACAAGATTCATGTTAGATAATCGTTATCTGCTCTGATGTTAGATATGATATGAGATTTAATTTTAGCAAAAACTGCAGCAGTCACCACTCCAAACTGTTGCTCCAGTGATCTGCTTTGTGCTTTCATTTGGTCAGTTTGGCAGTTCTTGGATCAGTTTGCTGCAGAATCTTATAAATCCTTTTTGGTATTTTAGGTCTCAACAACAGAGACAGCAAGGAGGGAAATAATGAAATATCCTGATAGAAAGCAGAAAACAGTTCATAGGGGACAGAAAGTAGAGTGAAAGGTTGTTACCACAATCACAAGTAAAGCAGGATTTAAATGGTCATGTGTTGACCAGGTTGAGGAATCCTGACCTGAGAGTCTCCAGTCTACAGTGTGGACTCTCCAGTCCAGCAGAGAGCAGCTTCAGTCCTGAATCCTGCAGCTCGTTGTTACTCAGGTCCAGCTCTCTCAGACTAGAGGACTGGGAGCTGAGAACTGAGGCCAGAGCTTCACAGCTTCTCTCTGACAGCTTACAGACACTCAGCCTGAAGAAGAGTTAGTGATGAAGAGAAAAAACAACTTTAAAAATGTTTCTATATGTTCTCCTCGGTGTTTAATTGGTAAGTCTGAAATGAAAGTGGAGATAATAAAGTTACTACCATAGAATGTGGCAGGAAAATAGGATTTTTGGTCACAATTTTGAAATTAAAACCCTTAATGAACAGACATTGTTTCTTGAGGAATACCAAGTATCAAAATGAAAATATATATTTAGAATATATTTAAGAAGGAATCAGTAGTAAATGAAAATTCAATTGATGTGCTTTCCCAAAATGTTCTGTGATTTATTTTTTGTTGAGATAGATTAATGTATCTCTCTTAAAGGAATAGTTCACCCAATGAAAATTCTGTCATCGTCTACTCACCCTCATGCCAAATGAAACACAGGTGAAATTTGTTAGTCCATATAACACAAAGGGAGGCTGCCAGCACAACTTGGTAGCAGCCTTCTCCAAAACAACTGAAGTCAATGGGGACCAGTTCTTTAGAGTTCCAAAACAAAAACAGCCAAACAATCACACTGTGAATAGAAAGACCTATACACCATTATTTGTTGCAAATCAATCAGCTGTAGTTAAGATTTGCACTAAATTATGGTGTAAATATACTGTAGGTCTTTTTGGAACTCCCCACTGGTCCCCACTGACGTTAGTTGTTTTGGAGAAGGCTGCTATGGAGTTGTGCTGCAGCCTCCATGTGTGTTATATGGACAAACTTCACCTGTGTTTCAACTGGCATGAGGGTGAGTAGATGATGACAGAATTTTCATTTTTGGGTGAACTATTCCTTTAACCTCTGTGCGCAGTAGGTGGGATTGCTTTTTTATTCCCCCTCGTACGTCCACGTACAAGGAGTGGGTGAATTTAGTTTGCCTGAGCAGTATTTTGTTTATATTTTGTGAGCCGGTGCGTTCATATATATCCCCATTAGCCACTGTTCGCAGCGGGCTGAGTTGCTTTGTGTTGCCTATAGTGCAGTTTTGAATAGCTTATTTACTGCTGGCTGCTTGATAATAGCATGGCTTCTCAGGCATGTCGTTTCTGCGGGGCAGCCATGGACCCGTGCGACGGTCACCGTGAGTGTCCTTCTTGTTTGAGTAAGGCTCATTTGTTGGATGATGTGGAGAGTCTGTGTCTGGCTGCAATTGACTTGCCTCTGGAGGAAAGGGCCCGAAGGGCCAGGGTAGGGGAGCATTCTCCCCATACTGCGGCAGCTCTATCTTCTCCCACCCGTGGTAGGGAACGGGAGCGCAATCCTGAACGTCGTTCTCGCAAACACCAACAGGGGCATTCTCACGGGCATAGCAAGAAACGAGCCCCGGAGTGTGCCTCTCCACCATTGCATAGACCAGCCCTACTAGTCGCCATTCATGGTCTGGCAGACAGGGTGAGCATGATCGAGGCTCAAAACCAGAGGGCAGCTCTGCCAGAAGCAGATTGTTCGGCGGGGACCTCCCCTGGGGACTTACCGGCATACCAAGAGGCACGGGCAGAACACCCTGATTCCATCTCCCTCTATGCACAGGGTTCTCTCTTGGAGGATGATGGACACCTAGAGGTTGCTGAGAAGTCAAACTGTCTTAGTTCATCTCACCCAGGGGGGTATGCATCTGCAGACGATGGTACTGAGGAGCCCAGTCCCAGTGATGTGATATCTAGGGTTCTGAGTGCTGCTAAGATTATAAGGCTTGCGTCCCCAGTTAAAGCTCCTAGTTCATCAGAGGGAGTCTGGGCTGGCATTTCGCAAACCCATCCCTCAGTGGCTATTCCTACAGCTGAGGATTATTGTCAAATATTGAAGAGGTCGTGGGGGGGTTCCTGGCAGTGCCCCTCAGTGTAATTCAGGCTGCAGGAGGTTAGCTAAGGCAGGGTACCCGCCTGAGGCTGGCTTGGGTGATATGCCACCAGTGGAGTGGGAGATGGCAGCTTTAACCTCTCTTGGCCCGGACAGGGTGACTGCTAACCCACGCTGCCCTTGGAAGGAATGTGACAAGACAGACCGCTGGGAATGTAGGACCTACAATGCAGCCGCTCGTGCGGCTCGTGCAGGGAATGCACTCACTATCCTATTAGCAGCTCTCAGAAGGACCGCTAATACGGGTGACCAGGACACCAGGAGTTTATAGATGCTGCCCTGTCTACACACTCCCAACTTACCCGTGACGTCGGTTTGGCTATGTCGTCAGCCATGATGACTCGCAGGCAGATTTGGCTGGCTCAGACAACCCTCCCTGAGAATATCAAGAGGGAACTTACCAACATGCTTGTGGTGCCGGGGCGGATGTTTCACTCAGACTCACAGAGTGTGCTGGACAAAGCTGAGCAGTCTCTGCATACTCAGGAGTGTGTGCAACGCACATTCAGTTGCCCTATGATGGCAAGGCAGAGACTAACGGGCCAGCAGCATCCATACCAGGCTGCTTGGGGTTGTCAGGAGTCTTGGACGCGTGGCAGGTGCCAGAGTTTGGGCGCCCAAGGCTTTGGCAATGCTGCTGGAAGGCCGCATCAGCAGCAGCAGGGGTTCCAGCCCTGACCCACAGCGAGAGGGGCTCCTCAAAGGAGACCCCCCCCAAGGGTCCAGGGACCCAGGGGGGGTTCTGCATAGGAGTGGTGGGGCAGCTGCCAGGGTTCAGTCCCAGCCATGCCTGGACAGCTGGGAGAAGAAGTTATCGGACCCCTGGGTATTGGCTACAGTCGCAAGGGGATACAGAATCCAATTTCGGCGGCAGCCCCCACCTTTTTCCATGGTCCGTATGACATTGGTCAGGGACCCAGTCCAGGCAAAAGTTCTGGCCGAGGAGGTTGCGACACTTCTACAGAAGGGCGCAATTGTGAAAGTAATTCCCAATGAACAGCGCACTGGCTTCTATTCAACGTATTTCCTTGTTCCCAAAAAAGATGGTGGGCTTCATCCCATCTTAGACCTCCGGTGTCTGAATATGTACATAAAGGTATTGCCTTTCAAAATGCTGCACACAAGGCACATCCTGGAGTCGATTGAGCAAGGGGAGTGGTTCACCACTATCGATCTCAAAGACGCCTATTTCCACGTCCCCATTTGTCGGGAACATTGGCAGTTTCTGCGATTTGCCTTTCAGGGGCAGGCTTAAGAATTCAATCCTTCCATTTGGTCTCTCCCTGTCTCCGAGGGTTTTCACCAGGGTGGTAGCAGCCGCTCTGTCGCCACTCCAGAGGGCAGGCATAAAGATCCTGCCATACCTCGACAACTGGCTGGTCTGCACCCCATCTCGCGAACAGGTCGTGCAGAACACCGAGAAGGTCTTAACCCACGTCCAGTCCCTCGGCTTCAAGGTGAACTTGAAGAAGAGCAACCTCGAGCCGAGGCAGGAGACTGGGACTTTTCCTGAACTCGCTCACAATGAAGGTGTCTCTTACCCCTCAGAGAGTAGCAAGGATTCTGGCAGTCCTACGCAGTTTTTTCCTGGGCAAACGCCTGGGCAGACTTCTGGGGTTGATATCGGCAGCAGTGGTGGTGATTCCGTTGGGTCTTCTCAGGGCTCGGTCCCTGCAGAGGTGGCTGAATGCTTTCAACCTCCATCCACAGAAGGACAGGCGTGTGAAGCTCCGGATAACGCAGTCATGTGATCGAGCTCTGCGCCCATGGCGGGACTGCAGGTTGTTCACACAGGGAGTCCCCTTAGGCAATTTGTCTTCAAGGGGGACGCTGGTGTCTATAGATGCCTCCCTCCTTCATACATGGAAGGCATGTCCTTGTGAGAACGGACAACTCTTCCACTGTGTACCATGTCAGTCATCAAGGGGGCACAAAGTCTCTGCGTTGTCTCAAGGTAGCACCGAGGCTTTTGTTTTGGGCCTTCCCACGTCTATGAGACCGAACGATGACCGTCACCATCTCTTGTCGCTCAGAACGGGCTGAGGCGTTCCAGGCAAGAGGAAGAGGCATGTTCACTGGATGCTTTATAGACTACGGGTCCAGCCTCTTAAGGTCAGTCACATGACTCTGTTGATATAATGGTCTCGAAGATAGGTAGAAGGATGGCATCATTCAAGGTGAAGACCATGGTGACGGTCATCGTTCGCTCTCATAGATCCACAGTTATGGACATAACTTACGTTACATATAGCTGGAGAAGCCGCGCACACACCTCTCCACTGTCGTGACAGTTATTACGCACATGTTTTAGGTACATTGTTTTCATCAAGGCAATGTCGTGGAGATATTGGCTCATAATAAGTGTCAGGAAATCCAGAGAAGAGCCTGCGACTTTTCCTTTTTGTATATTTACGTAATAGTCTGCATGTTGTCTGCCAATGAGGCTTAAATTGTACATTTTTAAGTCAGCATACTCGTTTAAACCCTGCGATCTAATGACTGCATGTTATGCTGTGTAGATGACTGTGTCACTTTGATCTTAGAGCTGGTTCCAGAGACAATTTCAGAAGAGCTATCCTATGCACAAAATGATAAGACATGCTTTTTCTAGGTTGTAAATTCCGTACGCAATCAGCAGGTGTTAACGGCCACCGCCTCTTGATAAATCACGTCCACTGCCAATTTCCATAAATCCCTCCCTTTATTTTGCGCCCCAGCATTGGAACACCCACAAATGCATATGCAATTAGACCAAACTGCAAAAAACAGCACACACAGATCAACCCATGATTTCAGGCGAAAATGCCCTGTGCGCCATCTTAGTAGATCAGAAAATTAGGTTTTAGCACCCGCAATGCGATTTGCGGTGGAGCAAACATTTAGTAGATCCGGGCCTAAGAGTCTAACGGCCCCACAATGTTACATTTTGTGGAAGCGTCTCTGCTGGGAATCGAACTCGGATCTCCCGCTTGAGAGTCTGCAGTCTAACTGGCTGCGGGCCACGTGACCCAGAAAGTGGAATAGGCCTACAGTGCAACAGACTGACCGGCCGACAATACCATCCATAGAGCCCCTGCTGTTGCGGGGCTAAAAATGAATATGCCAAGTTTATTTATTTAGCCCTTTATCATAAGCATGTCTCAACAGGCTTAACATACCATATCATGTCATATACCATCCTACATCATGTACATACTTCATAATATACTACATCATATACATGTCAGATACCATCCTACATCAAACTCACTCACGGGCGAGTCTCCAGTTCACCCGACCTGCATGTGTTTGGACTGTGGGAGGAAACCCACACAAACAGGAAGAACATGCAAACTCCACACAGAAAGGACCGGGGTTGAGATTTAAAGACCTTCTTTCCCAAGACCCAAGACCTTCTTTCTGTGGGGTGACAGTGTGGTTCAGTGGTGACAAATGTTAGGCTTTTATTTTGAAAGCAGTGTTATTCTGTCTATCTCTGGCTGTTGGCTAATTGTTATGGAGATGTAATGAATCACCAGCTGGGTAAGACTTCATGGTTTCAGGATAGTTGACATTGCCAACAGTTACAAATGTTATGCTAAGTTACAGTGAATCCATAATTCTACAACAATTGACTTATGTTGTTGAGTTATCAGTTAAATCTGTAACTGTGTCGGCTATCTGTGGTAATGACTTGGTCAAGAGAGTTGTATATTTAAATCTATAGTGGTTATTTGACACTGTCTGCTACAAATAAAATGACTCTGCTACACAGATACGAAATGAAGGAATCATTTCTCTTCTAATGTTTTAGTTTGATGTTACATTGCCATAACATGTAGACTATCAACTGACAACTTGAACAAATTACATCATATGGATCCTGGAATTTCACTTTATCAGTTGTCACAATGTAAGAGGTTGCATCTGGATGACTAGTCTTTAGCTGTCTGGATAAACTGTTCCAGTGTCGTGGTGACATAATTTGTTTAGCAGTGTAGTTTGTTGGGCAGTTTCATGGCTCTGATTATGAAGCTGGATCAGAAGAAACCTAATTCTGTAAAAATCCAAGATTTCCATTACAACAAAAGTGAAAATAATAGAAAATACCTTCAACTCATACAAAATGCTGCTGCTAGAATATTAACTACGACTAGAAAACTCGATCACATTACACTCATTCTGACCTCTCTTCACTGGCTCCCTATTCAAGACAGATCTGACTTCAAGTGCTTCTGCTGGAAATCTCTACACGGCTCATGCTGTTATATTTATCCGACCTCATCATCCCTCATGTTCCCCTCGTTCCCTCCGATCGCAGGACGCTGGTTACCTTACTGTCCTGAGAATCAAGAAGAGATCGGCAGGCAGCAGAGAGTTTTCCTATCGAACTCCTTATCTCTGGAATCAACTTCCTCTTGTGATTAGGGAAGCTAATTCTTTGGAAGTATTCAAAGCCAAACTCAAAACCTCTCTGTTCTTACTGCCATTCAGCCAACCCCAGCCAGTCCAGTTCAGGACTGACACAGTATTATTCTCTTACTTTAGTTCAGACAGCATTAATACAGGAACCGGACACTGTGTAGCGCTGCCTGTTGGTCTGTCTGCATCATCACACTCTCTGTCTGTCTGGTGTTGGCCCTTCCATTGTTTTCTTAATAATGTTTTCTTGGAGTTTCTCCTTTTCTTCACTGAGGCTCTAAAGTTGGTGCTGCTGCTCAGCTCAGCTACGTAGGTTAGGTCAACCTGTTCTGTTTTTCCAACATGCTGTTTTGTGTCCTGTGCTTTGTTTTGTTTCCTTGTGTTTTATTTTGTTGCATATTGTATTGCATCATTTTGTTTTGTGATTGATTGTTGATTACTTAGATCTATGGAGGCTTGTTCTGTGTAAAGTCTTTTGAGACATGCTGTGTGATGAAACGGCTATAGAAATAAATAAGACTTGACTTGAAAAACCTATGTAAAAAACTTTCAGTGCTTAAAATTGCACATTCAGGAATCCTGACCTGATAGTCTCCAGTCTACAGTGTGGACTCCCCAGTCCAGCAGAGAGCAGCTTCACTCCTGAATCCTGCAGGTCGTTGTTACTCAGGTCCAGCTCTCTCAGACTAGAGGACTGGGAGCTGAGAACTGAGGCCAGAGCTTCACAGCTTCTCTCTGACAGCTGACAGTCACTCAGCCTGTTAGTGATTAGTGATGAAGACAAACAACAACTTTAAAAATGTTTCCATTTCCTCCTCTGTAAAAACATCACATTTTGTTAAAGTTAATATATAGTTATCTATCCAACTAAAGAGCTTCTCTCTGACAATTACAGACACTCAGCCTGAAGAAGCATTAATGATGAAAATGTTTTTTTGAAAATATAGCCTATATTTTTTTCTTCTGTAGAAAACATCCTGTTTAATATATTTAATCTGTCCAGTTATTGATGTACCTACAAAGATTTATCGGAGGCTTTGACCACTGGCAGCAGCCTCAGAAGAGCCTCCTCTGAAGCAGAGTATTTCTTCAGGTCAAACACATCCAGCTTCTCTTCTGATGACAGTAAGATGAAGACCAGAGCCGACCACTGAGCAGGGGAGAGTCTGTCTGTGGAGAGACTTCCTGATCTCAGGTACTGTTGGATCTCCTCCACTAGAGAACGGTCATTCAGCTCATTCAGACAGTGGAACAGATTGATGCCTCTCTCTGGAGAAGGATTCTCCCTGATCTTCTCCTTGATGTACTGGACTGTTTCCTGATTGCTCTGTGAGGTACTTCCTGTCTGTTTCAGCAGGTCTTCTAGGAGATCCTGATTGGACTGCAGTGAAAGACCCAGGAGGAACCGGAGGAACAAGTCCAGGTGTCCATTTGGACTCTGTAAGGCCTTGTCAACAGCAATCCTGTGGACCTTTGTTGCAGATGTTTTGCTGAAAAACATCTGCAGATTTTTGAAAGTCAGTCTTGGCATAGGCATTACATTCTTGTTGCTGTTGATGAGTGACAGGACCACATGAACAGCAGCCAGAAACTCCTGAATGCTCAGATGGACAAAGCTGAACATCTTGTTCTTGTCTTTGTCCTTCTTTGGCCGGTCCTGCTCTTTAAAGATCTCTGTGAACACTCCTGAGTACACTGAGGCTTCAGTGAAGTTAATGCCACACTCTTTTAGGTCCTTCTCATAAAAGATCAGGTTGCCTTTCTCCAGCTGGTGAAAAGCCAGTTTAGCAAGTGACTGAATGTACTGTATGCAGTTTTCTGCCCCATACTTCTCTTTGGTCTGATCGATCTGAAACACCAGGAACTTTGTGTACATCTCAGTCAGGGTCTTGGGCAGGTCTTCTCTCTCACTGGTTTTCAACAGATCCTCCAGAACTGTAGCAGTGACCCAGCAGAAGACTGGGATGTGGCACATGATGTGGAGGCTTCGTGAAGTCTTGATGTGGGAGATGATTCTTCTGGCCTGCTCCTCATCTCTGAATCTCTTCCTGAAGTACTCCTCCTTCTGTGGGTCAGTGAAGCCTCTCACCTCTGTCACCATGTCAACAAAGTCTCCAGGGATCTGATTGGCTGCTGCAGATCGTGTGGTTATCCAGAGGCGAGCAGAGGGAAGCAGTTTCCCCTTGATGAGGTTTGTCAGCAGTACTTCTACTCTGGTTGACTCTGTCACATCAATAGAGCGCTTTTCATTGGCAGTGAAGTCTAGTTGAAGGCGGCTCTCATCCAGTCCGTCCAACACAAACAGGAGTTTGAATTTACTCTTGTTGTAGTTTTTGTTTCCTGACTTCTGTAGTTTTGTGAAGATTTCATTAAGAGCCTCCTCCTTGATGTCTTTGGTTTCCCAGATACATTCGTGAATTAGTTCTGCAAAACGAAACCTTTCTCCTTTCAGTGAATTCAGCTGGCGGAAGGTGAAGGGGAATATGAGATGAACATCTTGATTGGTTCTTCTTTTAGTCCAGTCCAGGATGAGCTTGTGCACAAGGAACGTTTTGCCGATTCCTGCAATCCCATTGGTCAGTACTGTTCTTATAGATCTGTGTTTTCCAGAAGGGTGTTTGAAGATGTCGCTGGGTTTGATTGATTCCTCTGTGTCCGCTGGCTTTCTTGATGCCATCTCAATCTGCCTGACCTCATGCTGGCTGTTGATGTGTATGTCACCTCCGTCTGTGATGTAGAGCTCTGTGTAGATATCATCCAGAGGTTTCTGATCCTTCCTCTCTAACCATCCTTCTTGTGCACACATAAAACTGTCCTGGAGGTTAGATTGGAGGTTTTCTTGGTACCATGTGATGAGTCGTTGAGGCTCTGTTGTTCTCACCAGCAAATCTGTGTAGAACAAAGTAACATCCATAAAAAACTAAACTAAAAGTAGTAGACAGTGTTCACCGGACACCTCTTTCATAGCTAGCAGCACAAAACAGATGCTTATGAGACAAAACCATTTCAAGCTCAGTGTTTTGTTTTGTTTTTTGCTGAAATTTGGTGCTTGGAGAATGATATTTTCTCACTGTCAACATCAATACATCCTTCCCTTTGAAATAACATAAAATGAAGGCAACATTGTGAAGAGAGGCGTCCTGTGGATGTTCAGCCTCAGTGGAACAGACAGGTTGTAGTATCAGGCAGAGCAGACTGTGGATAATATTCTTGTATTCAGATATTGCTTGAAAGGTACAGCACCTAATTAATTATGGGTTGCTTTCACTCACAACACTTTTCACTAATTTCCAGGGAAAGCTTTGATGAATACACATGCTGTTTTATGCACCCCAGCTTCACAATCACACATATACACATTTACACCTGGGAGCTGTGCAGTACAACCACAGTCTTCTACTGAGCAGCTCCACTGGAGCAGTTGGGGGTTCAGTCCCTTGCTCAAGGGCATCTTGACAATAGCTGTTAAAGGAAGAGGAGAGCATTACTGATTCACTTTCTCAAGCAAGATTTTCTAGCCAGTTCAGGGATTTGAACTGCCGACCCTCAGGCCACAAGCCCAATTCTGCATCTTTTACTCAAATAAATCGGTGCTTCCAGGAGCTGTGATCTCAAGTAAAAGAGGAGGATTAAATAAAACCTCAATTATTGTAACAGCCACACCAAATGGTCAGTGACAAGGAAGCAGCCAGGACGAGCCAGAGAATAGCTTTACCTTCAGTCTGACTGCTGTCAGTGGGAAGGTGAGGAAGAGGAGCAGACTGTGGTTGAATGGAGGAAGATCCTCTGTTCTCTGAAGTCTCCCCGACAGTACTGACATCCCCTGAGAGAGAGAGAGAGAGAGAGAGAGAGAGGGAGAGAGAGACAGAGAGAGAGAGAGAGAGACAGAAACAGAGAGAGAGAAGAATGTTTCAAGGGCTTGAATTTAACACTAGCCAACCAGCCAACAGCTCCTGTGCATCCCACAACTCTTTATGCTGAAGGCACTGAAGGGACTAAACATTCATCATGTTTAGTATCCATCTGAATCTCTCACATAAGCAAACTGTCTTCCTCTGTGCAGTTCCTGCTGTTCCTGGTCCTACTGCCATCTGAGGCCTTGTGGGTCTGATTGAAAAATAAAGTTATCTGAATCTGAAATGATGCAGTTTGCACTCTATATAAATTGCTGGTATAAAATGTTTCTGTCACACTTTACTTGACAGTCCAATGTTGAGCTTCTACCTCTTATCACGTGACTGTAATGTGGCACTAAAAGGTTACTGAGTTTGATAGTGATACTCATAACTGTGAAACGTCTGTATAGATATTCAGTGTCTGGGCCAGGGTTAATCTTAGGGTTGGGGTTAATGTTAGAGATAGGGTTAGGGTTACATAGTCTGTAGAGATGGACCAAATAGACAAGTGACACTTTGTTGAACATCTACTTTTTGTCACTTGATAGTTACTTTAATGTCAGTGTTGGACTATCCAAATAATGCGTTATCAGTGCTTAATTATAAATGCATGAGACATTTGTGTCTTTTCTTTTAGTATTTTTATCCTCCCATGACTTACCTTCGGGTCCTGAGCTGTTGTTTGACAAACTCTGCTCTAGATCATTCCTGTTGATCTTCATTAAAACCTTCTTGGTCACCTCCAGAGTGTTTTCGCTGTAGGTCTGCACCATCTGATCCACTGTGTCCAGCCTGTCTGCCTTCTCCAGTCGGCTCTTTGGGATGGCTGGGAAGCCTTCCAGGATGTCATCCTGTTGCAGGAACCATCGGAAGCTCTTGAAGTCCTCATCTCCCAAATCATTCAGTGTTTCCAATAGCAGTTCTTTAACTATCACCATCGTTGCTCCCTGGTAAATTCAATGGATATTTTCAACTCGTAGGACAATTATGCATTTATACAATTATGCAGGTACCACTGGAAGCTCTTGAGCACATTGTCTCTCAAATCCTCCAGTGTTTCAAAGAGCTTCTCTTTAAGTGTCGCCATCGTCGCTCCCTGGTAAAGTTCGACAATATTTTGAACTTGAAGGACAAATTCCCCCACTGGGATGATACCAGTGTTATAGATGTTCAAGTAATTTGTCAGCCAGATCACAAAAGGTAATTGATAATGTAATTGGTAATATTTGTTCTATTGTCTGATCATATATAACCCTTTGGTACAAACACACAGTACTTGTATATGTATGAATTTCTTCAACAAAGTTAGAGCAGGGTGATTCCCTTTTCCTCTTTAACATTCCTTTTATTTCTGTGAACTGGTTAATATTTTTATCTTTTATTTCCTGGCTGTAACTCTTTCCAGCACCATGATGCCAGTAACTGGAATGAGCCACCTGATCTGAACATCACATGTTCTTGTTGCTCTGTACACTGGCTGTAAGTAAGTACTCTCTCCATTTGACATTTTGCACATTGTCTTTTGGGACAAAATTAGTTCAAACTACATGAATCTAATCTGGTTGAGTAAGTAAAAGCAAGTAGTATGTCTTGTGATATATAAACTTTATGTGAAATGTGAACTTAACAGAGGCGAGGAGAATGAACAGGACAAAAATAATGCAAGCATATACTAGTCTCTCTCTCTCTCTCTAGTCTTCCTTTTTCAGACATGTAGGTCTTGTAAGATTTCTTTATCAGCCAGGTCACACAAGTAATCGGTAATGTAATTGATAATGTTTGGTTCATTTTGGCCCCAAAGGCAAATGTTGGAAATCTGAGTACAATTAACTAATGAATATCCACGTCTGTGAGCATCAAATACACATCTTGAAATATTTCACAACATCATCATAGACACATTCGTACAGTTTTACAAATACAATGCAATTCCACATGGTTCATGTATCAAACATGTGTAATGTTTCCTGGTAGGATCCTTACCTGGTGAACTCACATCCTGATCAAGTCAAACAGACTTTCTGCCTTCATCTGTAGAGGAAACACTGACAGACTTCAGTCCTGGTGTCTGTGTTCATTTGATCTGAGGCTGCTGTCACATCCTCATAACTTCACTACCAAAGTTTAGAAACGTCATTATGACAGTAAACCAGTCTAACCTTTAGCCAGAAACCAAGTCTGAGGTGGAGAAATCACAGATCAGGAGGTGTGGCTTTAATGTGTCCAACAACATCATCCACAGTGAAATAAAGAGTAGTCCTAGCACAGAAACATAATGCATGGAGGACAGGGCTGCTACAGGGTTGTGAGTCCAGCCCAAAAATGATGCTTAGGCCTGAATTGTAGTTTCATTGTTTTTGTTTCATTTTCTCTATTTATCGGATAAGACAAGAAAAACAACATGAAACTGTGTTTCATTTGAAAATTATGAAAACCAAAATCATAAAATATAATTTCCTATGTGAATACAGCCTCTCATGACCTGCAGCAGGCAGGACAATGTACTGTTGTGTTTGATGAGATGCTGCCCTCTGCTGGTCTCAACTGGTTATAGGAGAAAGCACACAGCACATTTCTACTGGAATGGTGTAAATGGGGCTAAAATAAATATTTCACATTGGTAAAACTTGTTCATTTTTAGCTCACATACCTCTAAAGGCGTTCATGGATGGTCAGCCACCAATACTGGAAGCTCTGGGGAGCCGCAGTCAGCACCGCTCACTTTCAGTGTGAAATCTAGTCCAAAAAAAAAGAAAAGAAAAAGAAACACAAAATCACACTGAGGACTTGGTAATGTAATTGGTAATATTTGTTCTAATGTCTAATCACATATTCCCCTTCCTTAAAAACACACAGTTGTCTCAGATGTCTGACTTCCTCTGAGTCTTCACTTCCTCTGCACTTCACTGAGTTTCTGCCCAGGAAATCTGCTGTCAGTCCTGTATACAACTCCCCACCTGGAGACAGAGAGAAATGGGGGAGTAAAAGGAGGGAGGGGGCAAGAGAAGGAGGGATGGGTTAGAGAAGGAAAAGCGAGGTAGCAGAGAAGAGGAAAGGAAAAGTGAGAAAGGGATGAGAGTGGATGAGGAGAGGAGAGGAGAAGTCAGAACACACAGTGGTTCCCTGTTTTCACTTCCTTTATTTCTGCAAAACAGGTATGAAAGTCACACTTCCACTTCTAGCACATAAACGAGCGCAAACAATATATATAAAAAAAACTAGTAATCCTGCTGAACTGTTTTTAAGTGAATCGCTTTCTTTATGTTATTAAACCAACAAATGTAACATTGAAATCCAGTCGGGAGGATTTTGGTGTTACGCTTGTTCAAACTGAAAGGTTTAATGACATAAAGAGAGCGATACTACATGTGAAAGCACAGAGGGAGCAGTTTTAGTTTGCTTTCTCTACTGTAAATTTACTATGGAAGTCAGTGAAGAAAAAAGCCTGCTGAAACGTCACTTGTTGTAACATGTTGTAACAAAGAAAGATTTTAAGCCTTCAAACAAATAACACACTTTGCAAAAGGGTTTTGTGCTAAATGGAGTGTAACTCAGTATTAATGAAACTGACGAACTGATGAAAATGGTGCTGTTTTGCTCTTGGTGTACTAACAGTGGTTAAAATTAAAAGTTAGTTTTCAGACCAGTTCAGATTTCCTCACATTTTACCAAGGAAATAAAGTGTGACAACAGTCTACTTGTGGCCTGATGTTGATCCAATCTGGCAGCACTAACAGTAATACATGGAAAACATGTCAAACATGACATCATCATGTCATCGTCAACATCATCTTAGAAAAGGTTCATTTTGGCCCCAAAGTCACAAATTTGTAAATCAGAGCACACGTAACCCTAATTATTCAGATTTCCAAGCATCAAATACACAATTGGAAAGACTTCATATAAATCATATAAAAATATACTATACAGTCATACAGTCACACAAAACAATTCCACATACTTCACTTATCAAACATGTGTAATGTTTCCTGGTAGGATCCTTACCTGGTGAACTCACATCCAGATCAAGTCAAACAGACTTTCTGCCTTCATGTGTAGAGGAAACACTGACAGACTTCAGTCCTGGTGTCTGTGTTCATTTGATCTGAGGCTGCTGTCATTTCCTCATAACTTACTCATAGAAACGTCAGTCTGACATCAGAGTTGTGGCCAGAAACCAAGATCAGAGGAAGTGGTTTTAATGTGTGTCCAATACATGAGATACAACATCATATACAGTGAATTAAAGAACAGCCTTAGCACGAAAACATACTGCATAAAGGTGGGGACGTTTCATCACATGTACGTTTTACTAATTAAATACAATATTTTAAATATATTTTATCAAAGTTTTCGGCCTCTGTGTTGCCAAAATGTAAGAATCAGATTTATTGTCCAAGTCAGTTTGCACATAGAAGGAATTGACCTGCTCCCATAGGTCACATTTAACATAAAAGTAAAACAAAATTGTAAAAGAACAAGAATATGATTATTATCTGCCCCAATATCTGTTGTGGCAGATAATTATAAAGCATAATATCAGTTTACATTTTTGTGCAGATGATACCCAGTTATACCTGTCCTTTAACCTGAACGATGTAGAGCAGCTGGTTATCTTACACAGTTGCATACATGACATTCAAAGCTGGATGTCCCTCTATTCTGTTTTACAGCTGAATACTGATAAATTGGAAGTGATTATTGGTTCTCCCTCAATCAGTCCTGATATCCATGGCCACCTTTTGGCTCAATATCCACAAACGTTTCCTCTAACTGCAGAAATCTTGGTGTTACTACTATTACTACAATTACTCTTGCTGTCACTACTGCTAGTACTTCTTCGAGTAATATCACTGCTAACACTGAAGCTACTACTACTACTATTACTACTACATTTACTGTAACAGCTACCAGCTGCTACATTTCCAGTAGAAATGTACTGTGCTTTCACCTATAACCAGTTAAGACCAGCAGAGGGCAGCATATCATCAAACACAACAGTACATTGTCCTGAGGCTGTGTTTACACAGGAAATATTGTTTTATTTATTTTCACATGAAATACAGTTTCATTTTGTTGTTTTTTTATTATTATTTGACCAAGAGGCAAAATAGAGAAAATGAAACGAAAACAATCAAAATTAAACTATAATTCAGGCCCATGTATCATTTTTGGGCTGGACTTAATTCAGTCTAAATGTGCTCTAGGTTGCCTGTAACAAATGGCATGCCATCACTCTGTCAGAGTAGATTTGTACTCTGACTACAAATGATTCACATTCACAGAGCACAAAATAATACAGCTTGATTTGGCTTTTGGTGGCTTCTAAAGAAAAATGGACCCGATGATTTAAGATTTGATAATTCAAAGAGTCTTTTTTGAACTTGTGCAATGCCCAGACATAGTTTTACAGGCGTTTCTTTTCTGATGTATCTCTATGGGAGATACATTAGAAAAAGCCAGATGACGTCACATGACTCGCAGTTCTGAGCTTGGCCACAAATGCCAAAATCGGCACCCAGCTGAAGACAGTCAAATCTCTCTGGGTGATCAGGATATGGCTGCTGCTCTCTCACCTCTGTCACCTTTCTGTTGTCTTCAGACAGGAAGAGGTTTCTGTTTGCTGTGTTTGGGTCCAGAGTGAGTTCACAGGCATCTGATGAGAGAACAAGACTCAATACAGCAGCAGTTTATCATCTAATACAGTTTATTGTTATTTTATTAATAACTTCACTGTTCATTATTGAAGAGTTTCATTTTTGTGAATAATTATTCACTGATTTAAATTATAAGAAAAGGCAACCAACCTCTGATGGGGCTTACATGAGGTTTAGTACAAGTCAGTAAAGGTATAGTCAGGTATACCTGACGAAGGTCGCTTGACCGAAACATTGTGCCACTTATTAAATTCTTGTAAGTGAAGTCAGTGTGCGGGAGTCTGCTGATTTGTACTTGTCTTGCTCCTCCGACGCACCTGGTGCATACGGTTGTGCAAAGATCACCTTTTTGTTTAACTTACATAACAATTAGGAAAATATGACAGAGACAAATAACACAAATAGCTTTAAAACAAATACATAATAATAACAATAATACTAATATAATAATAATAATAATAATAATAGTGATACATATACACAAACATATATAGACATAAATAAAAAGATACATATTTCACAACTTTCTCACAAAATTGAACAGTTTCATTATAACACATTATGTCATCATCTTTATTCATAGTAGGATGTGAATGAATGGACGTCACATACTGCTGTGTGAATGGACTTTCTATCTAAATAGTTGAATGTGTGTTGCTTTGTTTTCATGAATCAAACTAAATACACACTTACATTTCCTCAGACCTGGTTTCAACCTCTGCTCTCCACCATGGTCCACACTGGGGGAATAAACAAAGTCAGACCAGCAGATTCTCTTTGACGATGGAAACATGGACATTTAATAACCTTCAATATGAATGAGTTTCCATACAGCATCAGTCATAACTGCTGCTAGACATTAATCAATACTCCTCATCTTCTCAGTGTGACAGAGAAAATGTGTGTGACTCTCAGCCTTCTAGCAGACGTTGCCTCTCCAGACCTGAGAGAGTCCAGTCTCCAGTGTGGATCCTCCAGTCCAGCAGAGAGCAGCTTCACTCCTGAGGCTCCTGGATGATTGTAGCTCAGGTCCAGCTCTCTCAGATGGGAGGGGTTGGAGCTCAGAGCTGAGGCCAGAGAAGCACAGCCTTCCTCTGTGAGCAGACAGAAGGACAGCCTGCACACACACACACACAAACACACACAAACACACACACACACATACACAGTGTCACATGGCTTGAACTGATGAAGCAACAGGAAGCATCATCTGTCAGTGTTTCCTCTACAGATGACATTAGAACGTCTGTTTGACTTGATCAGGATGTGAGTTCACCAGGTAAGGATCCTACCAGGAAACATTAGACATGTTTGATACATGAAGTATGGAGAATTGTGTTGTGTTTGTACGACTGTATGACTGTGTATATGATGATGTTGTGAAATCTTTCAAGATGTGTATTCGATGCTCACAGATATGAATATTCATTAGTTAACTGCAGATTTCCAACATTTGAATTTGGGGCCAAACTGAACCTTCTCTAAGAATGTTTTCCATGTTTTACTTTTAGTGTTGCCAGATTAAATCAACACCAGGTCACAAGTTAGACTGTTGTCACGCCTCATTTCACTGGTGAGATATGAGGAAGTCAGAAGGCCTGACAGTTTGGATAAGATTGACTGAAGTTTGATCCACTGTTAATACACTGAGTTTATCAATAGCCTCCCTTTACAAAGTCCAAGTCTCATTTGTTCCTAAGGATTAAAATCCTTCTTACTACATGTTAAAGTACAGAGTGTTCACTTTTATTCAGTTCTTTTCTACACTGAATTCCATAGTAAAATTAGAGAAGTGAAAGTGCAGTAAAAATGCTCACTCTCTGTTTTCACATGTAGAGATGAAGCATAATTTATTTTCTTTGAAACCTCAGGAGGAATCAAATCTCATCTAAAAGTGACTCTGGTATTCCACCCTGCTCCTGTTCAGATGTAGTGAAGGGTCCCTGTATCAGACTTCCTAGCAAGACAGGTAAAACTCCAGCTTATCTAGCATGTGGCAATTCTTAGTATTTATGGTGATTTTGGTACTTGGAGGTGTGAAGTAATCACAGTAAAAAAACGGAATCATGTCACCAACTATAAAACACGCCCCCTTTTACAAGACAGTCAGATTTTACTCCAGTTTCTATGTAGACACTGGACTTTCTGAAATTGACCAATCAGCACTAAGAGGAGGGCGGGCCTTCCAGAATGGCCCACCAATCAGAGCAGTAGCTCATTAGCATAAGAAGCTGCTAATGTAAAACGACCTGTTTTCTTGTAGGTGGGAAATAAACACTGTAAAGTGAATAGCTAAAGCTATAAGTAAAAGATCTTTACAGAAAAAAACTTTTTACTGAAAAATAAAATTGCTGAAAAAGCAAATGATACCCCTCCTTTACACTGCCTCCTTTGCTCAAGCAGATTCCACTGTAATGGTGGCAAAAATGTTTTTGGGACATGAAAACCAGCAGGGACCCTCAAAATGCCCCAACTTTTTAAAACCCTGCACTCATGAAGTCACACTGTGAAAAAACACAGCTAGTGAGATGGAGTCCTGCGTGCTGCAACCATAATGTGACACTAATACAGCCAGGGGCGGAAATCACGGGGGGGACAGGGGGGTCCGGACCCCCCCTTCCTGGGACTAACAGAGAGTTGTCCCCCTCAATATATCATTGTAAACATAACTATATAATTTTAAATAATATAATAATATGCATTGAAAGCACTTGTGCTAATTATAGACGCAAAACAATGCGTTTTTAAGTTTCGAAAGATTGAGTCCCTCTCTCATATGCCTCACAGTGGTTTGGTCCACTGCCTACCTGCCTCCTCGAACCCCCACACACACACATCAGCCCTCAGTACGAGTGTGTGTGGAGGATCTCTGGAAGTGTGTCAGTGGTGGCTGACCTCCAGTAAGTAGCTGAGGTTAACTTAAAACAAAGGATGTGTCAGACATTTTTCTTTACTTCTACCACTCAACAGAATAAAACACATTCACAGTTGTAATCAGACTACATTTTGTTCCGTTACCTCGCGGTTGAATCTCGTGCGTCAGCGTGTTGGTACGGAGCCGCGTCTCCTAATGCATGTGTGTGTATGGAGGCAGGAGGTCTGTCCACTATTAAAATCATCATAACTCGCTGAATTTTCGACCGATTTTCAAGCGGTTTGGTTTGTTACAAATGCCAGACATGTATTTATGATACAGGATACTTGGTTAAATTAAAATGCGGGATTTCATACCAAAATACTTTATCTTTTGTAGATGGTAACAGTAATATTTCTATAATATACTATTTAAGATTAACTTACCCTATGTAATTAGGTTCTAAGTATATTATTTTTTTCTTACTGCATGTAAAATGGCTGCCACTATGTAATTTTGGAAATAAATGAAGACTTAATTAATAAAAAAAGTCATAATTACAACAAACATTATGTTAAAATATAAGTATGTTTCTGGCAGGCTTCATAGCGTTCTGGACTTTTACACATTGACAGCAAAACATTAGAGATCTGCTTTTTCGGGAAAACTAAATCTAATTAGGCATATATTAGCTTTAGTTCAGTTAATGGGTGTTGCATCTCACCTACTACTGTAAATAACCTGCATGCTGTGTGTGTGTGTGTGTGTGTGTGTGTGTGTGTGTGTGTGTCTATTTGTCAGCCAGCCAGGTCAGTTAAAATGGCAGAGAAAAGAAAAACAGACATCCGATCATTTTTCAGTGCACCGAAACGCCAAGTAGAAAGACCCCAGTAATATCAAAGGCAATTTGATAAAATCTTCATAAGAAAGGAATGAAGTGCTTATGGAAATGTTTCATAATGGACCTCTATATACATTTAATACAACAATACTTTTGGCGGCACCTTTGGTGTCCCCTTCAGGAATTGCTCTTGAGAAATTTTTCTGTTTATTGTCCCCCCCAACAGTGAAATGAAATATCCGCCCTTGAATACAGCACACTATGCATGCTGGTTGGTTTATGTGAGGTTCTTCTAAAGGTTTATAGTTATCACCAACATTTCATTTTCTCCTCCTTTTTTCCTTTTTTTCCCTCATGACTAAACGGCTCAGCTGTTCCCAGCCACCATTTTGCTGCTAGCAGCGATAATTTTACATTGCTGCTCTGCGTTTTGTTTCCACTGTGAAAGTGAAAGAGCAGAAATAGTTTTGTCTGCCTGTACATGAATATAATGTTAAATGCATGTATGAGGCATGTGTGTTTACTGATTTTCTATTCCACTTTGACAGAAAAGAGAACTTTGCTATACTTTTAAACCACAAATGCCAGATTAATGTATTTTGAACAGATTTTGTACCGCAAGACAATGTGCGAAAGGTCAAATAAACAGAATATACTTACTTACAGCCAGTGTACAGAGCAACAAGAACATGTGATGTTCAGATCAGGTGGCTCATTCCAGTTACTGGCATCATGGTGCTGGAAAGAGTTACAGCCAGGAAATAAAAGATAAAAATATTAACCAGTTCACAGAAATAAAAGGAATGTTAAAGAGGAAAAGGGAATCACCCTGCTCTAACTTTGTTGAAGAAATTCATACATATACAAGTACTGTGTGTTTGTACCAAAGGGTTATATATGATCAGACAATAGAGCAAATATTATCAATTACATTATCAATTACCTTTTGTGATCTGGCTGACAAAGTACTTTTACAAGACTTGCATATCTATAATACTGGTATTGACGAGATGAGATTAATTTTTAATCATCCCAGTGGAAAAATTGCACAATTGTCCTTTGAGTGGAAAATATTGTCGAACTTTACCAGGGAGCAACGATGGCGGCAGATAAAGAAAAGCTCTTGGAAACACTGGAGGATTTGGGAGATGAAGAGCTGAAGAAGTTCCAGTGGTTCCTGCAGCAGGATGACATCCTGGAAGGTTTCCCAGCCATCAAAAAGAGCCGACTGGAGAATGCAGACAGGCTGGACACAGTGGATCAGATGGTGCAGACCTACAACCAACACTCTCTGGAGGTGACCAAGAAGGTTTTGATGAAGATCAACAGGAATGATCTAGAGCAGAGTTTGTCAAACAGCAGCTCAGGACACGAAGGTAAGTCATGGGGAGATAAAAATACTAAAAGAAAAGACACAAATGTCTCATGCATTTATAATTAAGCACTGATAACACATTATTTGGATAGTCCAACACTGACATTAAAGTAACTATCAAGTGAAAAACAGAAATGACACAATGTCTCATAAATTTGTAATTAAATACTGGTAACACTTTATTTGGATAGTCAAATGTTGACACTAAACTAACGATCAAGTGACAAAAAGTAGATGTTCAACAAAGTGTCACTTGTCTATTTGGTCCATCTCTACAGACTATGTAACCCTAACCCTATCTCTAACATTAACCCCAACCCTAAGATTAACCCAAGCCTCTATAGAGACTTCACAGAGTTATGAGTTTCACTTGAAACTCAATTGACTTTTTAATGAAACATTATAGTAACTTGATAGGAAGTTGAGTGTCAACATTAGACAATCCAAATACTGTGACCGAAACACTTTATACCAACAAGTTATAGTGTGAGCTGTATCATTTCAGATTCAGATTCAGATAACTCTATTTTTTCTGGTAGGAACTTCAAGTATGGAGGCATCAAACATACACACAGGCATATATCAAGACAGCAACAATAAACACAATCAACAGTCAGTCATAAAACCAAAGTCAGAAAAATAATCATAAAAACAGTCTTAAAGACGCTAAGCAGCCACACTAGCCTCAGAGTTATTAGCTGGTTGTTGGGCGGCACAAAGCTAGACACGGCTGGTTTAGTCCTTAGTGTTAGTTCACTGTACCTGCATCCTGAGGGGAGGAGACTGTTTTGGTTGTGCAGTGTGTGTGTGTGTGTGTGTGTGTGTGTGTGTAATGTCCGAAGGTATATGTGACTCCTTCCTTGGTGATGCTGGTTAGTGTTCCTGGTCTGTGTAAATTATTTTATTGCAGATCCTCACAGTCTTGTGGAGGCGGTTTGTGTTGATGCTACACAAACCTTCTGAGGAAAAAGAGGCATTGCTGACATTTTGAGAATATGTTTTGAGTATTTCTCATGAAGGCGGCAGGGAAGGGAAACTGTAGTGATTAGAAATTACAGACTTTAGCTGAGTCAGTGCTGCTACCAGTCTTCTTCTTCTTCTGCCCTAAAAGTATCTGGCTCTCAGGATCCGTAAGAGCTTCAGCAACCAAACTAGGCAGATAGGTCCAAAATCTCAGCCGCTACTCAGGCAACAAAAACCACGTCGGTTGGCCTCATGATGGTGCTATAACAAGCAACTTTACATTTTGGCCTGTAACTTCTCAACCATACGTCATAGAAAACAAAAGCCCATTTCCATCAGAACAAGATTTTCCGCCATTTTGAATTTTGTCCAAAGTTGTTTTTTCGCTACTACTTTCCGCTACTAACCCTAACCCTAATTTTGACCATCTTCACAAAATTTGGCACACAGCATCTCTGAACTGTCCTGCACAAAAATGATTATACAGTTTTTTGATATTCCATACCGTTTTGATATAACTGGCTTCCAAAGTTTGGTCAAATGTTGTGGGCGGGGCCTATTTTACAAAAATTGTCATAACTTATGAATGCATTGTGCTCTCTCAACCAAATTCGGAACACTTGTGCTGGTATCAACTCTGAGCCAATATGCAAAATGTGGTATCATTAGGGGGCGCTATAGCAACATTTCAAATTTTAAATGGACATAAGTCGGTCACTGTAAATCATATAAACAAAATTCCTTTATTGCTGGATTCCTTGGGTCAAGCCCATAGACTGCAAAAAAGATGGAGATAGTGAGTGTGACGTCACCCACAGGTTTCTGAAGAGCTGTTGTGAAGCCAAAAGTTGGGGTTTATGATCTGTTAATGATGTAATTGATCATTTTAAGAGCATGTATGGGTATAATTTGACATTTAAAACACATCAAAAGTAGTTATTGCCTTTTCTTTTGTGAGGCAGACTTGACTCCGATTCATCCTGACTGTGATTCTGTGACTCTGGTCCCATTTATCGAGTGCTGTAGAGGCAGAGAAAAGGTTTTGAGCTCCATCAGACCCACAAGGCCTCAGATGGCAGTCAAGCCCGGACCAGGACCAGGACCAGGACCAGCAGACCTCAGTCAAGGACGAGACAGAGACTCAGACAGCAGGTCAATGGTTCAGGTTTAAATAAACAGGAACACATGTATGGGTATAAAAACTAAACATGATGTTCAGTCCCTTCAGTCCTTCAGTATTTATGTAAAGAGTTGGTGGATGCATAGTAGCTGTTGGCTGGTTGGCTGGTGTTAAATTAAATCCCTTAACCTCTCTCTCTCTCTCTCTCTCTCTCTCTCTCTCTCTCTCTCTCTCTCTCTCTCTCTCTCTCTCTCTCTCAGGGGATGTCAGTGATGTCGGGGAGACTTCAGAGAACAGAGGATCTTCCTCCATTCAACCACAGTCTGCTCCTCTTCCTCACCTTCCCATTGACAGCAGTCAGACTGAAGGTAAAGCTATTCTCTGGCTCGTCCTGGCTGCCATGTTGGTCTTGTCACTGCCCATTTAGTGTGGCTGTTAAATTGATGAAGGATTTAATTAATTATCTATCAATTATTTTCTTTTACTTGATGTCACAGCTCCTGGAAGCACCGATTTATTTCAGTAAAAAATGCAGAATTGGGCTTGTGACTTGAGAGTTGGTTGTTCAAATCCCAGACCTGGCTGGAAAATCTTGCTTGAGAAATGGAATCAGTAATGCTCTGCTCTTCCTTTAAAGTGATGTTGAACTTTGGTAGTATCTTGGGTTGTGTATCTTCCTCCATGATAAAACCCTAAAATCTGCAATTCTCTGTTATCTGTTGCTCTAGTAGAGACGATTGGAGAATTGTGTTTTTTTCTCTCGCCATTCACTGCCATTATGGTGAAACAGGTCTCAAAATCACGCTTCTAGCACATACACGAATGCCAGCAAAGCAGATTCTGACAATATATAAAAAACTACTCATTGTGCTGATTTTTTTTAAGTGAATCCCTTTCTTTATGTTATTAAACCTTTCAATTTGAACAAGTGTAACACCGAAATCCGGTCTGAAGAATTTTGGTGTTACATTTGTTCAAACTGAAATGTGTAATAACATAAAGAAAGCAATTCAGCAGCATGACTAGTTTTTTTTATGTTGTCAGAACAGAATCTGCTTTGTTGGCGTTTATGTGCTAGAAGTGATTTTCAGACTGTTCCTCCATATAATGGCAGTGAATGGAGAGAGAAAAAAACACAATTCTCCAGTCTCCTCTACCAGAGCAACAAATAACAGAATCACTGATTTGGGGGTTTTATCATGGAGGAAGAGACACGACCCAAGACTCTACCAGAGTCACACAGAGCTTCAACAACTATTGTCAAGATGCCCTTGAGCAAGGCAAGGCACTGAACCCCCAGTGGAGCTGCTCAGTAGAAGACTGTGGTTGTACTGCGCAGCTCCCACGTGTAAATGTGTAGATGTGTGATTGTGAAGTGGTGGTGTGAGTGAAAGCAACCCACCATTAATTAGGTGCTACACCTGTAATGAAATATCTGAATCTGAATACTAGAATATTATCCACAGTTTGCTCTATCTGTTATCACAACCTGCCTGTTCCACTAAGGCTGCATATCAACAAGAAGTCTCTCTTCACAACGTTGCCTTTGTTTTCAAAGGCATATTCAGATCAGTCAGTCAGTCAGTCATCTGATGCTTCATGAGATGGCCTCTAGAGGGCGTCTTTGGCTAAGAGATGCAGTGTTTCCCATAAATACGTAAAATCAAAAGTCGGTCAATGTATAGAAAATTGATCTAAATCAATCTCTAATGCACCTGATGTCACATCAGGTCATATTTGTCATATAGAGAAGAAGAGAAGCACAGAGCATCAGCAGCATTCAATTCAATCTGACAGAGTCTCCTGGTGTTAAAACTAAAGTGAAACTTAACATTCCACAATCTGCTCCAAACTCGCCTGTGTTAGTAACAGTAACTTGATAATTCGTCTTCTGCTGCCCTACAAACTTTAAGGGTAGGTAACATTATTACCTTGTGGTATTTAAGTAACGTTAGTTGCACGCACCATGGGTCTGTACAGGATCTGTGCTTGTTTGTTATTTCAAAGGAAACATTGTATTGACGTTGACAGTGAGAACATTTTTGTTATTCTCAGAGCACTTTTAGCAAAATAGGTACTGTGCTTCAAATGGGTTTTCATTGGTCTCATAAGAATCTGTTTAGTGCTGCTAGGTATGAAAGAGGTTTCCGACGGACACACAGTCTAAAACTTTCTGTTTTAGCTTTGTTTTAAGAATGTTACTTTGTTCTACACAGATTTGCTGGTGATAACAACAGACTCTCAACGACTCATCATATGGTACCAACAAAAGCTCCAACCTAACCTCCAGGACAGTTTTATGTGTGCAGAAGAAGGATGGTTAGAGAAGAAGGATCAGAAACATCTGGATGATATCTACACAGAGCTCAACATCACAGACGGAGGTGACATACACATCAACAGCCAGCATGAGGTCAGGCAGATTGAGATGGCATCAAGAAAGCCAGCGGACACAGAGAAATCAATCAAACCCAGTGACATCTTCAAACCTTCTGGAAAACACAGATCCATAAGAACAGTACTGACCAATGGGATTGCAGGAATCGGCAAAACGTTCCTTGTGCACAAGTTCATCCTGGACTGGACTGAAGGAAGAACCAATCAAGATGTTCATCTCATATTCCCCTTCACCTTCCGCCAGCTGAATTCACTGAAAGGAGAAAGGTTTCGTTTTGCAGAACTAATTCACGAATGTATCTGGGAAACCAAAGACATCAAGGAGGAGGCTCTTAATGAAATCTTCACAAAACTACAGAAGTCAGGAAACAAAAACTACAACAAGAGTAAATTCAAACTCCTGTTTGTGTTGGACGGACTGGATGAGAGCCGCCTTCAACTAGACTTCACTGCCAATGAAAAGCGCTCTATTGATGTGACAGAGTCAACCAGAGTAGAAGTACTGCTGACAAACCTCATCAAGGGGAAACTGCTTCCCTCTGCTCGCCTCTGGATAACCACACGACCTGCAGCAGCCAATCAGATCCCTGGAGACTTTGTTGACATGGTGACAGAGGTGAGAGGCTTCACTGACCCACAGAAGGAGGAGTACTTCAGGAAGAGATTCAGAGATGAGGAGCAGGCCAGAAGAATCATCTCCCACATCAAGACTTCACGAAGCCTCCACATCATGTGCCACATCCCAGTCTTCTGCTGGGTCACTGCTACAGTTCTGGAGGATCTGTTGAAAACCAGTGAGAGAGAAGACCTGCCCAAGACCCTGACTGAGATGTACACAAAGTTCCTGGTGTTTCATATCGATCAGACCAAAGAGAAGTATGGCACAGAAAACAGCATTCAGTACATTCAGTCACTTGCTAAACTGGCTTTTCACCAGCTGGAGAAAGGTAACCTGATCTTCTATGAGAAGGACCTAAAAGAGAGTGGCATTAACTTCACTGAAGCCTCACGGTACTCAGGAGTGTTCACACAGATCTTTAAAGAGCAGGACCGGCCAAAGGACAAAGACAAGAACAAGATGTTCAGCTTTGTCCATCTGAGCATTCAGGAGTTTCTGGCTGCTGTTCATGTGGTCCTGTCACTCATCAACAGCAACAAGAATGTAATGCCTATGCCACGACTGACTTTCAAAAATCTGCAGATGTTTTTCAGCAAAACATCTGCAACAAAGGTCCACAGGATTGCTGTTGACAAGGCCTTACAGAGTCCAAATGGACACCTGGACTTGTTCCTCCGCTTCCTCCTGGGTCTTTCACTGGAGACCAATCAGGATCTCCTAGAAGACCTGCTGACACAGACAGGAAGTAGCTCACAGAGCAATCAGGAAACAGTCGAGTACATCAAGAAGAAGATCAGGGAGAATCCCTCTCCAGAGATAAGCATCAATCTGTTCCACTGTCTGAATGAGATGAATGACCGTTCTCTAGTGGAGGAGATCCAACAGTACCTGAGATCAGGAAGTCTCTCCACAGACAGACTCTCCCCTGCTCAGTGGTCGGCTCTGGTCTTCATCTTACTGTCATCAGAAGAGAAGCTGGATGTGTTTGACCTGAAGAAATACTCTGCTTCAGAGGAGGCTCTTCTGAGGCTGCTGCCAGTGGTCAAAGCCTCCGATAAAGCTCTGTAGGTGAAAAGATGACTGGATATATTAACTTTATTAAAATATGATGTGAGTACAAAATGGAAAACATTTTAAAGTTGTTGTTTGACTTCATCACTAATTCTCCTTTAGGCTGAGTGACTGTCAGCTGTCAGAGAGAAGCTGTGAAGCTCTGGCCTCAGTTCTCAGCTCCCAGTCCTCTAGTCTGAGAGAGCTGGACCTGAGTAACAACGACCTGCAGGATTCAGGACTGAAGCTGCTCTCTGCTGGACTGGGGAGTCCACACTGTAGACTGGAGACTATCAGGTCAGGATTCCTGAATGTGCAATTTTAAGCACTGAAAGTTTTTTACATAGGTTTTTCAAGTCAAGTCTTATTTATTTCTACAGCCGTTTCATCACACAGCATGTCTCAAAAGACTTTACACAGAACGAGCCTCCATGGATCTAACTAATCAACAATCAATCACAAAACAAAATGATGCAATGCAATATGCAACAAAATAAAACACAAGGAAACAAAACAAAGCACAGGACACAAAACAGCATGTTGGAAAAACAGAACAGGTTGACCTAACCTACGTAGCTGAGCTGAGCAGCAGCACCAACTTTAGAGCCTCAGTGAAGAAAAGGAGAAACTCCAAGAAAACATTATTAAGAAAACAATGGAAGGGCCAACACCAGACAGACAGAGAGTGTGATGATGCAGACAGACCAACAGGCAGCGCTACACAGTGTCCGGTTCCTGTATTAATGCTGTCTGAACTAAAGTAAGAGAATAATACTGTGTCAGTCCTGAACTGGACTGGCTGGGGTTGGCTGAATGGCAGTAAGAACAGAGAGGTTTTGAGTTTGGGTTTGAATACTTCCAAAGAATTAGCTTCCCTAATCACACGAGGAAGTTGATTCCAGAGATAAGGAGTTCGGTAGAAAAACTCTCTGCTGCCTGCCGATCTCTTCTTGATTCTCAGGACAGTAAGGTAACCAGCGTCCTGCGATCGGAGGGAACGAGGGGAACATGAGGGATGATGAGGTCGGATAAACATGACGGCATGAGCCCGTATAGCAATTTCCACTTTAGCAGAAACACTTTGAAGTCAGATCTGTCTTGAACTGGGAGCCAGTGAAGGGAGGTCAGAATGGGTGGAATGTGATTGAGTTTTCTAGTTTTAGTTAATATTTTTGCAGCAGCATGTTGTATGAGTTGAAGGTATTTTCAATTATTTTCAATACTGTTGTAATGGAAATCTTGGATTTTTTCAGAATCAAGTTTATTCTGATCCAGCTTCATATACAGAGCTGTGAACCTGCCCAACAAAGGATCCATCGCTACGATGTAATTTATAGAGTTGTCAGCTGATAGTCTATATGTTATGGCAATGTAACAGGGGAGGAGCTTTTCTAAAAATATGTTGGCATATTGTATTTATTTATTCTTAATCAGGGGCAGTGCACATTAATCGACCTGAGGGTAAATGTGGCAGTGTCAGCCAACTGGCTAATTTTCATCTGTTGTCCCTGTGGCCAGATGCTATTAGCCAGAAACTATAGTTACAAAATACATATAAAAACACAACATGCAATCATCTGTACAGATACAGGTACAGTACAGATAGACAGACAGGACAAATATGAGAATATGAATTTATTGATTCAAATTTCAGCATTTATAAAGCCAGAAACTGTAATGTTGTCAGTTTCAAGAGACTCCAAGAAGAGTTAATTGTGTTTGACTTTCATAATCTACAAGCATTAACAGTGAATCTAATCAAACTAAAACATTAGAAGAGAAATTGTTCTTTCATTTTATTTGTAGCAGACAGTGTCAGCAAAGACAAATAACTACTATGAATTTAGATATAGCAACTCTGTTGACCAAGTCATTACCACAGATAGCCGACACAGTTACAGATTTAACTGATAACTCAACAACATAAGTCAATTGTTGTAGAATTATGGATTCACTGTAACTTAGCATAACATTTGTAACTGTTGGCAATGTCAACTATCCTGAAACCATGAAGTCTTACCCAGCTGGTGATTCATTACATTTCCATAACAATTAGCCAACAGCCAGAGATAGACAGAATAACACTGCTTTCAAAATAAAAGCCTAACATTTGTCACCACTGAACCACACTGTCACCCCACAGAAAGAAGGTCTTGGGTTTAAATCTCAACCCCGGTCCTTTCTGTGTGGAGTTTGCATGTTCTTCCTGTTTGTGTGGGTTTCCTCCCACAGTTCAAACACATGCAGGTCGGGTGAACTGGAGACTCTAAGTTGCCCGTGAGTGAGTTTGATGTAGGATGGTATCTGACATGTATATGATGTAGTATATGATGAAGTATGTACATGATGTAGGATGGTACATGCTTGTGATAAAGAGCTAAATAAACTTGGCATATTCATTTATTTATTTATTTTTGGGTGTACTGAAGATTTTGTGAAAATGCATCAATTGAATTTTCATTTATTACTAATTCCTCCTTAAATATATTCTGTATTTTCATTTTGATACTTGGTATTCCTCAAGAAACAATCTATGTTCATCATTAAGGGTTTTGTGACCAGAAATCCTATTTGCCTGCTACATTCTACGGTAGTAACTTTATTATCCCCATTTTCATTTCAGACTGACCAATTCAACGCGTTAACCCTAACCCTAACCCTGCTCTGATAGTTAATACCTGATATTACCGGTCATTAAATTATTATAGGCTAGTGCACAACATTTTGTATTATAGTAATAATTTCCAGGTATGTTCTTGATTTACTAGATAAAGATATAGATCAAGATGGTTTTAAACTAAAAAAAAAAAAAAAGTTTACCTGGAAAGTTCGCCCAGTGTTATCACTGTGATTTATTATCAAAGTATTATTATTACATTATCATTAGCGTAGAGAACCTGTCACTCGACTACAACATGGCGAGTTGGTAAGTCTGACACAGAAAGTGGAGGTAATAAAATTAAATCCATTAAGTGCAGACACAACACATTTGATGAGTCAAGAAATGACCAAAAAGTCTGAATAGGTTACATCACTAGTATGTGTTATATATAATGTGAAAAACATTTTCATATCTCTGTATCTCCATTGATGACATGCAGTATATTAAAGTGATGTTTTTACAGAGGAGAAAATATAAACATTTTAAAGTTGTTGTTTGTCTTCATCACTATTTCTTCTTCAGGCTGAGTGTCTGTCAGCTGTCAGAGAGAAGCTGTGAAGCTCTGGCCTCAGTTCTCAGCTCCCAGTCCTCTAGTCTGAGAGAGCTGGACCTGAGTAACAACGACCTGCAGGATTCAGGACTGAAGCTGCTCTCTGCTGGACTGGAGAGTCCACACTGTAGACTGGAGACTCTCAGGTCAGGATTCCTCAACCTGGTCAACACATGACCATTTAAATCCTGCTTTACTTACAGAGTAACATCAGTGAATAGATTCCTAACCTGTGGAGGATTTTCTCTGCTCTTATGATTGTGGTAACAACCTTTCACTCTACTTTCTGTCCCCTATGAACTGTTTTCTGCTTTCTATCAGGATATTTCATGATTTCCCTCCTTGCTGTCTCTCCTGTTGAGACCTAAAATACCAAAAAGGATTTATAAGATTCTGCAGCAAACTGATCCAAGAACTGCCAAACTGACCAAATGAAAGAATGAGAGAGAGTGAGTGTTCAGTTGTGTGATGTGTGTAAGACTTCAGTTTATTGTGATATAAACCATTTATTATTTTTGTATTCTTTATAATTTGGGATTGGTAGCGATATTTCAATCAATGGACTGACAGTATGTTTTGTACGGTGGCCATTTTAGGACATCCTCAGCCGCCTTTGTCATTCGTAGCTGTACTTTGTCAGACTTAAATGGAGTTTGTCTACAACGGAGGGCAGTCCTGGCGTTACAATCAAGCGCTTCAGAGTCCCTCATCACACGGATGAATCTCACACATGCGCAGTGCGCTACAACTGTACTGAAAAAGCAGTTGCAGGTAAATGCATAAAGCATTTTGGATTAATTGTGCGGCGATTCTGATAAATCTGATTATTTGGATAGTCCAGCACTCTGCAACAAGTATCGCTGCCTTATCTTGATTTAATGTGTTATGATTTCTTTTGAGAAAAAAAATGTCTTATTGTTGATTTAACTGGGGGTAGATGCTGCTCCGTCATATTATCTGACGTTATCTTTTGCTAGTTTAGATTATTCCTGGCTAAATTGGTAAAGTAAGCAACTGTGGAATGATGCTAAGTAATTTCCCTATAAACATATAATATACATTTATAATATGGGCAGATAGTTGACAAGATCACTGTTCATAGAGCCTACACCTGGCTAGCGTTTTCTTGTTATTTTAATAAGCGAGCAAATTGAAGACTTCTGGTTTAGTGGTTGCGCTTTTAAAATAAAAGCACGATTGCAACAAACATAAAAATTATATTTAGAGCAAATATTAGAGCAGTTTTTCATTACCAAACAGACAATCTTCACATAACTTGAATCATTAACTTGTTTGGCGTGATCCTTTTCACACAAAATCATACATTATCAAGATAAGGCAGCGATACTAGAGCTGGACTATGCAAATCTGAATCAGATTTATCAGAATCGCTGCACAGTTGATTCAAAATGTATTTTCCTGCAACTGGTTTCTTTCAGTCTGGTTGTAGCGCATTGCACATGTGCAAGATTCATCTACGTGATGAAGGATTGGAAGCGCTTAATTGTAAAGCCAGGACTGCCCTCTGTTGTAGACGAACTCCATCTAAGTCTGACAAAGTACAGCTACGAATGACAAAGGCGGCTGAGGATGTCCTAAAATGGCCACCGTGTTTTGGGTGTGACAAAGGTCTACAATGGTAAAATATTTAAGAAAGGAATAAGGGAATCATTTAAGGAATCAGATACTTAGGAAGAAATTATTAAAGACTCAACATTGATAAAATGTTTCCCAATTTCCCAATCCTAATTATGTCATATTGAATAAAGCTCAAGCAAACATTTTAAAGTTGTTGTTTGTCTTCATCACTTATTCTTCAGGCTGAGTGTCTGTCAGCTGTCAGAGAGAAGCTGTGAAGCTCTGGCCTCAGTTCTCAGCTCCCAGTCCTCTAGTCTGAGAGAGCTGGACCTGAGTAACAACAACCTGCAGGATTCAGGACTGAAGCTGCTCTCTGCTGGACTGGAGAGTCCACACTGTAGACTGGAGACTCTCAGGTCAGGATTCCTCAACCTGGTCAACACATGACCATTTAAATCCTGCAGAGTAACATCAGTGAATAGATTCCTAACCTGTGGAGGATTTGTGTGTGTGTGTGTGTGTGTGTGTGTGTGTGTGTGTGTGTGTGTGTGTGTGTGTGTGTGTGCAGGCTGTCAGGCTGTCTGCTCACAGAGGAAGGCTGTGCTTCTCTGGCCTCAGCTCTGAGCTCCAACCCCTCCCATCTGAGAGAGCTGGACCTGAGCTACAATCATCCAGGAGCCTCAGGAGTGAAGCTGCTCTCTGCTGGACTGGAGGATCCACACTGGAGACTGGACTCTCTCAGGTCTGGAGAGGCAACGTCTGCTAGAAGGCTGAGAGTCACACACATTTTCTCTGTCACACTGAGAAGCTGAGGAGTATTGGTTAATGTCTAACAGCAGTTATGACTGATGCTGTATGGAAACTCATTCATATTGAAGGTTATTAAATGTCCATGTTTCCATCATCAAAGAGAATCTGCTGGTCTGACTTTGTTTATTCCCCCAGTGTGGACCATGGTGGAGAGCAGAGGTTGAAACCAGGTCTGAGGAAATGTAAGTGTGTATTTAGTTTGATTCATGAAAACAAAGCAACACACATTCAACTAGTTCTTTAATACACCTTGTGGTGCAACCTGGAAAACATCGTCAGTGATGAACCCGGGGTCATCAGGTGTTTCGGGTCTTAACATCAGACACCCTCACCTGGGTGACCCAGCTGGGGGTTATCAAGCCCCGACTTGTGTCCAGGTAGCGCATTACGCCACGCGTCACCCCTCTTCGACCAGAGCCAACGGGAAGCCTTTTCAGCGGCTTCCAAGATGTTCCTGATGGCTCTTCTTCTTTGCAGCCCACAAGTCCCCAAGAGTCCCAGGACCCGGTGTAGAGACTGGCCTGCGAAGCCCCTGCAGACCACTTCAATTGGCTCACAGCAGGCCTTCCACCCATTCCTCCGACACCCAGCTACCAGATCTGCATACTTGGCTCTCTTCCTTTCTTGCGCCTCCTCCATCCGATCTTCCCAGGGGACAGTTAGCTCTAGCAAAACCACTTGCATAGTTGCCATGGACATCAGGACTAAGATGGTGTCCGGGACCCTCAGTTGTCTCCCTAGGTCGACCAGGAACTGCCAATCTCTTGCTGTAGCGAGCAGACCACCCTCGGCCTTTGGCTGGGGCTGAGGCTTCTCCCCTGCTCGAACAAAGGCGATGGTGCACTTTGTTGGGTGTTGCTGTAGCTGATGCCAGTGCAGATGGTGTCTGCTACTGCCCGCCTAACTTGGTCATGGCGCCAACGATACCGCCCCTCTCCCAAGGCCTTTGGACAGCAGCTGAGGATGTGCTCCAAGGATCCCCTTTTCTGGCAGAGTTGGCAAGCAGGTGAGTCCGCCAGGCCCCAGCTGAACAGGTTGGAAGGGCTTGGGAGGACATCATACACTGACTGGACCAAGAACTTGAATCGGTGTGGTTCCGCCCTCCAGAGTTCTGCCCAGGTGATCTTTCGGCCCGTTGTATGCTCCCACCTGGTCCAGGCCCCCTGCTTGCACATGCCCACCATTCTGCTGTAGCAAACTTCCTCCACCTCTGCGCGTACCTCCTCCTGGATTAGCTTTCGCCTCTCCTTTCCTCAGGCTTTACCATAGCAAGGTCTTGAATTGCTCCTGCGCCCGGCCCGACCAGTTGCCACAGTGCCCATCAGGATGCTGTGCCGCAACCTTGCCTCAGCCCGCTCAACTGCCTCCTGCGCGCGCCACTTCCTTCCTTCCTTCCATCTGTGCCGTGTCCTTCAGATTGCTGGTGAAGATCTTACCTAGGCTCTTGCCTGGCTTTTCTGTCACAGATGGAATTTGGGTGTCTCCTAAAGAGAAGCGGAACTGCTCAGTTACTCTTCCTTTCCTGAGGACCAGAAACCTGGATTTTGCAGGCTTGAAGCTCATTCTTGCCCATGTAATGAGCTGTCAAGTCCTTGAAGGAGCCAACTGCATCCGGGCACTGATGTTGTCGTTACCGTTAGGTCATCCATGAACGCTCTGATCGGGGGTTGTCGGGTGCCAGATTTGGACCGGGGACCTCTGCACTCCACTTCTGCAGACTTCACAAGCATATTCATGGCCAGCGCAAACAGGGACACAGAAATTGTGCAGCCAGTGATGATACCCTTTTCTAGCCGATGCCACACTGATGTCGAAGTCCCAGAGGACACCCTCAGACTAAAGTTGTTGTAATAGTCAAGGATGAGGTTTTGGATCTTCTCTGGAACGTGATATCTGGTCAGGGCCGATTCTACCAGCTTGTGCGAGATCGATCTGTAGGCATTAGCAAGGTCCAGCCACAGCACTGCCAAGTCTCCCCTGCTTTCTCACGCCTCTCTGATCAGTTGCGTTACCACACCTGTGTGTTCTATGCATCCTGGAACACCTGGAACTCCTCCCTTCTGCACTGAGGTGTCTATGTAGGAGTTCTTAAGGAGAAACCCCATTAGGCGATTGGCAACAATCTTGAAGAAGGTCTTACATTCCACACTGAGGAGTGAGATCGTCCTGAATTGCTCAATGTTGCTTGCGTTCTCCTCCTTAGGAATCCACATGCCTTCTGCATATCTCCACTGATGAGGCACCTTTCCCCTCCTCCAGATCACTCTGTAGATCTTCCAAAGGTGCTCTAGAAGCCTGGGGCACTGTTTGAAGACCTTGTACGGCACTCCACTCGGGCCTGGGGCTGAGGATGTTCTGGCCAACTTGATGACCTCCTTGACCTCTTTCAGTGTGGGTTCATTGATGTTGAACAGGGTGCTGGGTTCGGGTGGGGATATAAGGGCTGCGCAGTGGCCAAGGTCTTGCTCCCTCATGCTGTCACTGTAGGTGTTGCTGATGAGGCAGTTGATCTCCTCCTCAGGGCATGACAGGTGACCACTGCGTTTCTGCCCCAGCAGCTTCTTCGTAAATCCAAATGGATTTGCAATAAAGGAACTGCGCTTGCGGGTCTTCTCCTTGCCCCTCTTTCTGTGCCACTCTGCGCGCCGAAGGGTGATTAGCCTTTCCCTTACCGCGCCTCGAAGTTCTGCCAGGGCTGCCTTCTCTTCCTCACTTGCCTTTCTGTACTGGCTCTTGAGTGTCCTCAGCTCTTGTCTAAGTTGGCCGATCTTGACCTCCCGACGGTTTGGATTTGGATTTGGTCCTGCAGTAGTCTTGGTGGCCCGTTGTTCCTTGACGCTGAACCTCTCCGAAGCGATGCTGATTATGAAGGTGCTCATTGTCTGGAGCCTCCGGTCCACATCACTCTTGGCTGTTGCTTTAAGGGCTGCATCCACATCTTCGTTGAACTGGCGCCACTCTGACTCTTTGTTGGCAGCAGGCCACAAAACCCGGCGATGTTCTGATGGTCTGCTTTGGGGTGTAGCTCGTGGTGCTTGGAGGTTCTGGGCACTGTGGGGTGTCTCCGGGCCTAGCTCCTCCTCCGTCTCACCAGGTGCTGTATCAGGAACTGGCACTGTGCGTTGCACCACTTGCTCCTTCCTCAAGCAGCCCATCTTGGTCTGGTGGATCTTTAGACCTCTTGGGTTTTTGCAGACCTTGCCGCATCTGCAGACTGCACTCGTAGTCATTTGCTCATTAGCTTGGGTCGTTACCAGTATATCCGTCCATTTAGGGTGCTCATCCTCCCCCCCTCTCAGGCACCCCTGGGGGTATTTCACTGAAAGGCTCTTCGTAGCATATTTGTGGGTGCTCCCTCTCGAGAGCTGCAGCTTGGGGTGCTAACCCTCCTTGCCCCGGTTGCCGCCTCTCCGAGCTGTCCACTGTCTCTCCAGTTGTCACCACACTATTCACGGTTGTCATCCAGCCTTTTCCTGGAGGTCACTGGCATCGCCATACTAAGTTAGTTCTTTAATACACCTTGTGGTGCAACCTGGACACATCGTCAGTGATGAACCCAGGGTCATCAGGTGTTTCGGGTCTTAACATCAGACACCCTCACCCGGGTGACCCAGCTGGGGGTGATCACGCCCCGACTTGTGTCCAGGTAGCGCATTACGCCGCGCGTCACCCCTCTTCGACCAGAGCCAACGGGAAGCCTTTTCAGCGGCTTCCAAGATGTTCCTGATGGCTCTTCTTCTTTGCAGCCCACAAATCCCCAAGATTCCCAGGACCCGGTGTAGAGACTGGCCTGCGAAGCCCCTGCAGCCCACTTCAACTATTTAGATAGAAAGTCCATTCACACAGCAGTATGTGACGTCCATTCATTCAGATCCTAATGAAGTTGATGGCTGACATCATGTGTTTTAATTAAACTGCTAAATAAGTTGTGAATTATTTATCTTTTTATTTATGTGTATGTATGTGTGTGTGTATATGTATTATCATTGTTATTGATTTATTTATTTTTAACCCATTCGTGTTATTATTAGTCTCTTTTCATCATATTTTCCTAATTGTTAAACCTTATGTAAGCCTCATCAGGAGTTGGTTGCCTTTTCTTGTAATTTAAATCAATAAGTAATAATATACACAAAAATGAAACTAACTAAAATAATTAACAACCAGCCTGTTAATAAATCAACAAATAATAAACACAGCAGGTGTATTAGATAAAAATCTGCTGCTGTATTGTGTCTTGTTCTCTCATCAGATGCCTGTGAACTCACTCTGGACCCAAACACAGCACACAGAAACCTCTTCCTGTCTGAAGACAACAGAGAGGTGACAGCAGTGGAAGAGGAGCAGCCATATCCTGATCACCCAGAGAGATTTGACTGCTGGCCTCAGCTGCTGTGTAGAAATGGTCTGACTGGTCGCTGTTACTGGGAGGTCGAGAGGAAAGGAAGTGTTTATATAGGAGTGACTTACAGAGGAATCAGTAGGAGAGGAGAGGGTGTTGACTGCAGGCTTGGAAGGAATGAAAAGTCCTGGAGTCTGTTCTGCTCTCATTATAGTTACTCTGCCCGGCACAATAACAGAAGAACAGACATACAAACCTCCCTCTCCTCTGACTCTAACAGAGTAGCAGTGTATCTGGACTGGCCTGCTGGCTCTCTGTCCTTCTACAAAATCTCCTCTGACACACTGATCCACATCCACACCTTCTACTCCACATTCACTGAACCACTCTATCCTGGGTTTGGGTTTAGGTTCTGGTTTGTGTCTGGTTCCTCGGTGTCTCTTGTCAGATAGAGGAGGGAGAGAGAAACACACTGCTGACCAAAGACAGCTGCTGAAATGATAGTTCACTCTGTACAGGATCTCACACACACACACTCTTCTTTTTTTTTATAAACTTTGTTTCGATTTTTTCATTTTAATGAACAGGTACAGAGTTACAAGTAATCTCTCCTACTCTACGAGACGGCGGGTCAGGAGGGATGCAAACGCAATTGCATTTTCTTGATGAGTAGATAAATTTTCCTCTGACACACCAAAGATGGCAATGATAGGGTTAGGGTCAAGCATTCTACCACATACACGTGAAAGTGATTCGAAAATGGGGCTCCAGAAATTATTCAGTGTCTGACATGACCAAAACATATGTCCCAGAGTGGCAGGGGTTTGGTGGCATCTTGGACATTGGGGATTCACTGTAGAGTAAATTCTAGCTAATCTAGCATTTGAAAAGTGCAGTCGGTGAACTGTATTAGTCCATGTCTTATGCAGAGGGATGTTCTGATAGTTCTACCCTGTTATGACTCTGGTCATTTGTGTTGTTGTGTGGGTTAACAGCTCTCTTCTCTCCTCCTCAGTGTGTGCATGCCAGTGTGTGTGTGATGAGATTCAGGTGTTGGTGTTCTCCTGGATTGGTTTAGGGGACGGGATTGCTGCTGGCTGATTGGCTAACGCGGAGGATTTAAACCAGCTTATACCAACCTTCCTCCCCTTTGCTCACTCCCATTTCCAACAATGGAGGCTGCCCTGCTGAACCTTTGAGCTGTGTGTTTCTGTAGCTGGTAGTATTGTGAGCAGGCCTAACTTAGTGGGTTAGATGTAGAAATCTGTGGTAGGATGTGTTTAGATACTTTGTAAAACCTGTAGATCTGTTTTACTATGCACTGTGAATATTCTACACTGAAGTAGCAGTTAGTAGGAGTGAGAAGCCCTGTCTTTTTGTAATCATTTTTCTCCTGTTTTTTGGTTAGGAGTTAGGTTAAAGCCTTGCCTTTTGTTTCAACTTTATTTCTTTTGTTAGGGAAGTTTAGGGTTTTGAATTATAATTGTTTTGTTTGTTATTTTGGGCATGGCTCAGCTCTGAATCCTTAAAAATAAAAACTGCTACATTGTGAACTTTGGTTGTGGTGCGGCTGACCATTCTTGGGAGTGGGAAGAGGGGGGGGCACCGAACGTGTTGTGTCCTGGTTTCCCTTAGACCAGGGGCGTAACATACCCCGATGTCCTCTTCCCAAGCCACTTTGTTAACCCTTGCTAACCCTCGGTCCAGGTAAGGGACTTAATGTGCTGGATCACAGTATATATATCTTTGAAAATAGGCCCTTCACAGAAAGATTAATTAAGTAATGTACTGAGTCGGGTGGGGGAGAAAAAAAAAGGGTAAAATGGGAATTGTCTTTTGGCAAAGCTCTGAACCTGTAAGTATCTGAAAAAGTGAGATCTGGGGATATTATTGTTGTCACATATGTAGTCAAATGTAAAGTTGCTATTAATAAACAAGTCAGAGAAAAATTTTAAACTATTTCTGTGCCACAGCTTAAATGCTGAGTCTATTTGTCACAGCAGGAAAAGGTGGTTGAATGTAAGTGGAGAGAAAGTGCTCGCTTGCTTGAGGTTAAAGTGTCTTCTGAATCGGTTCCAGATTCTATGTTTTTTTTACATTTGGGTTTGCAATGTGGGTCCCTGGATTCAGAGGTAATGGATGTAATGAAGAAGTCAAAAGAGATATAGGGGACGTCGGGAGGCTGGCTTGCAGGCAAACAGAAAAACCGGCAGTAAAGCACACAGCTAAACTACAAATTGAAAAACTACTCAATAGTAGTGGCACAGGCTAAAGCAAAACAACTGAGCACAGAGACAGGGGAGAGCACAGACTAAATACATGAGGGTAAATTACTAACAAGAGACAGCTGGGGACACAGGAAGTTGACAGGGAGAAAACGCACATGGGGAAACAAAAAAACAAAACATGTCACAGAGTAGCTGGAGCAGGTGTGACAGTTACACATATCCCCAGGTATATAAAGTACTTCAATTCTATCTTGAATGGAAACTGATTGTACCTTGCTCTCTCAGCTAGCTCATTGATAGGGAAGAGTAGACTTTTTGTAAAATTTAATTTATAACCTGAGAATTTTCCAAAAACTTCTAGCAAGTGGGGTAGAGATTCGTCTGGGTTTGAAATATAAAGGAGTAAATTGTCATGACTCTATGACTAATTGTCATAGGGCCGGTTTCACAGACAAGGCTTAAGCCTAGTCCCAGACTAAAATGCCTGTTTGAGCTGTCTTAACTCAAAGCGACTTGCACAGATTTATCTTAAAATAGTCGTAGATTTAGCCTGTTCTGGATTAAACAAAGCTGATTGCAAGAGGGAGGATTAGAGCTACTCTAGGACTAAATTGAAGTTTAAATTAATCCTTCAAAGAGGCAGGTTTAACTTCTTAGTACTGTTTGTGAGGGAGCATGGACTATTTGGAATATCTAAATAAAGACCAACATGCACTACAGAGGCCAGCCAGACAAGTACTTGTGGATAGGAGTAATCCATTAAATTACTTTGATGAAATAACTTTTTGAGACCGCTTTCGTATGTACAAAGAAAATGCATTGGAGATAAGATCTTTGCTTGAGCCTAGACTTTCCTCTCTGTCTCAAAGAGGAAGGCCTTTACCCAATTCTCTCCAAGTTCTGATCACTTTGAGGTTTTTGGCATCTGGAATCTTTCATCGTGAAACTGGTGATTTGTGTGGTGCCAGTGAAGCAACTGCGTGTAGAATAGTTCACAAAGTCTGCAGGGCCATTTGTGAACTGAGGAGTCTTTACATCAAGTTTCCTGATGCTGCTGGCCAAGCCAACTATAAAGTGCAGTTCTATGAATATGGGCACTTCCCAGGAGTGATTGGCTGTATAGATGGATGTCATGTTCCTATCAAGTGTCCATCAACTCCTGATGCTGAGGAGTACAAGAACCGTAAGAGCTGGTTTTCCATCAATGTTCAGGGTGTATGCACTCCTAATTTAGAGTTTTCAAACATTGTTGCCCGTTGGAAAGGTGCAACTCACAATTCAAGGATTTTTCTCAACTCTCCCTGTGTGCTCAGTTTCAGAGAGGACAACATAGTGGACTACTACTTGGTGACAGTGGATATGGTCAGAGTAACTTTTTATTCACTCCATACATAAATCCCACAACAGCTGAGCAGCAAAGATATAACAGAGCTCATATCCGCACTAGAGGGATGGTCGAGCGTATGTTTGGAGTATGGAAAAATCGATTCCAGTGTTTACGCAATACACTTTGTTTCAAGCCAAGAAGATGCTGCAAGGTGATCTTTGCTACAGCTGTGCTGCACAACTACCTGAAGCAGCATTGCTGTCCTGATCCTCCAATGGAAGATCAGGATCAAGCAGATGTGCCCATGGCTGAGGCAGGCAATGACCAACGAGGACTTGCACACAGAGTTGCTTTCACACTGCAGCACTTCAACTAGATGAGATGCATTTAAATATGGAATGTATTCATTATGGCTTATTTTTGCTTTGATAATGTTTGTTCTGTACAAAATTCAAATAGTGTGCAGCAAAATTAAATGAGTGACTAAACCAAGGCTGGTTTAAAATACTCACACTCATGAATATCCAAATGACAAAACATTTATTTTTTACATATCATATTGTTCACTATGGCTGGTAATCACAATTGTCTCATTACTGTATCTTTTTTGGATCATAGCTCTCTCTTCCAACTTCATATCCAATTCAACCTGTAGAATTCTCATTTTCATTTCATGTTCTTCCTTCAGATATTTAATTTTATGCTCATGAAATTCTCTGGCTAACTTTTCATGCATGGTCATCTTTTTTGTTCTCTGCTGAAAGTCGGTGGCAGCATCTTCTCTCAGGGATGCTATAGCAGATGTGGAGGGTACACACTCACTGTGCACTGGCTCTTCCAACCTGTTCAGATTTGTTTCCTCTGGAAAAAGAACACCGTTAGAAGCACAAATAAACTCATATGGTCCTTAGAATGAAAGAAGAATAAAGATTGAAACAGACAGTGGAATATATTTACCAAAGGAAGTAACCAATTTACTTTCTTTGGTATATTTACCATTTGTGCTCTGTTCTTCATCTGAACTGTCCAAATGGTCATCGTCTGGTATACCATCCAGAGGTTGCTGGTGCTCTATTATTCCAGACAGCAAGTCACTCAATTCATCAGTCTTGTCTTTTTTTGGTGGTCCACCACCAGTATTAAATCGCTCTCTTCTGATCTCTGCATTCTCTCTTTTTAAAGCCAGTTTAAGGTTCTTCCACAGAGTCTATAAAGGCAGATATCATTCAATATAAGTGATGTCACAAAAATATGAATATGAGAAATGTGAAATACTGATAATAATTAAGATATCTCACCTGAAGTTGTTGTACTGTTCTTGTGGTTACATTTTCATTTGCATTGAATTCACTGCAAATTGCAGCCCAACCACTCTTTTTCTTTTGCTCAGTAGCAGTAGTATGGTTTTTACTTTCAGTAACTGGATGGTTTGACACAATTTGTTTTAGTAGCGTTTTTTCATACTGACTAAAGTTTTTTGAGCAAATTCTTTTTGCCTCTGCCATTGTTTTGTCTCAAGATTCACACCAGTAATGATGTTTTCTATTCCATTCCGGGTTTTTATGAGCACCATTAGACCAACAGCATGTGCTCATATTTAACCTAATGAGGCTTAACCCAGGTGTTCTCATTTAGGCTTACTTACCTTACTCCAGGACTCCATAGTTTCCGACTAACTAAGCCAAATTTAAGCCACGTTCATGAAAGCTACTTAAATGTCCTAGTTTAACTAGTACACATTAAGGCCTACTCCTGGCTTAATCTAAGCCCTGTCTGTGAAACCGGCCCTCAGTGTATTAACAGTGGGTAAATGTTCAGTCAAGCTTATCCAAGCTGTCAGGCTTTATGACTTCCTCATATCTCACCAATGAAATAAGGTTTGACAACAGTCTAACTTGTCACGTGGTATTGGTTTTATCTGGAAACACTAAAAGTAAAACATGGAAAGAAGGTTCATTTTGGCCGTAAAGTCAAATGTTGAAAATCTGAGTACAATTATTAATGAATATTCACATCTGAAAGCATCGAAAGATTTCACAACATCATCTAATACACAGTCAAACAGTTTTACAGATGTGGAATTTTACAATTCTACATAGTTCACTTATCAAACATGTGTAATGTTTCCTGGTAGGATCCTTACCTGGTGAACTCACATCCAGATCAAGTCAAACTTTCTGCCTTCATCTGTAGAGGAAACACTGACAGACTTCAGTCCTGGTGTCTGTGTTCATTTGATCTGAGGCTGCTGTCACATCCTCATAACTTCACTACCAAAGTTTAGAAACATCATTATGACACTAAACCAGTCTAACCTTTGGCCAGAAACCAAGTCTGAGGTTTGCTTCCTTGTGTTTGTGTTACAGCATTCTGTTCTATGATTGAGTGTTGATCAGAAAAGTCCTTTGACACATATTTTGTGATGAAGGACTATAAAAAAAATGTACTTTAATTTGAACTTGATTCACACTCACTCTGCTCTGATAACATGCCCTGCTGCGGTTTGTTGGAGCACATTTCAGCGTCTTGCTCACAAAACACAACTCAGCTGGAGTCTCCTCGTTACCTCAGCCAGTAACGAGCTAGGGAAGCACTCAGCACCACACACGTTAACTAATTAGTCTGCTGTGTTAACCAGAAGTAAGCTGTGACTGAAAGGTTGTAGGTGCTGTGCTAAAATTCCAATCCCCTAAAAAAATGCTTTAGTGTGTGTTTGCTGCTGTGCAGGAAATTATAATGGGGGGCATGTGCTTTATAAATGACAAGTAAATATTAGGCATGTTTGATAAATGAGCTATGTGGAATTGCATTGCATTAAGCATGTAAACTGTATGACTGTATATGATGGTGGTGGTTAAATAATTCAAGATGTATTTGATGCTTACAGGTGTGAATATTCATTAGTTAGCTGTAGATGTCCAACATTTCTATCTGACTTTGGGGCCAAAATGAACCTTCTCTAAGAATGTTTTCCATGTTTTACTTTTAGTGCTGCCAGATTAAATCAACACCAGGCCTCAAGTTAGACTGTTGTCACGCCTTATTTCATTGGTGAGATATGAGGAAGTCTCAGAACTGGTCTGACAGCTTGGATAAGTTTGAAGTTTGATCCACTGTTAATACACTGAGTGTACAAAACAACACTTTATCAACACTGAGATAGGCTACTCTACATTTCACACAACCTCCTTTTACAAAGTCCATGTCTCATTTGTTCCTAAGGCTTAAAATCCTTCTTTCAAAGGGTTCAGATGCACTAAAACACATTTTCTGAGAAGTGAAACGGAATCCATGTGTTACCTGTGATGAGACCGTCATTAGGCTCGTTTGAGATGAGCAAGTCCTGCGCAGTTTTGACCAGCGACCTGTAGGCTAATGCCTACATTCAAATAAAAATAAGTAATATGAAGGTCTGGTGAGGTCTCTTTTTCTTCTTCAGTTTTGTTTAACGGCGGTTGATAAACAACTTAAAAGGTGCATTACCGCCACCCACACTCACTGCTCAAACGACCCAGACCTTCACGTTACTTTTTTTTATTTTAATGTAGGCATTACAGGTGGCATTTACGGAAAATATTACATAGCGTTCTAATAAAATGGTATAGAGACTGCTCATGGAGTGACATCTTGGAACAGATATAAAAACGTAAGTCTCTTCATGTCACTGTGGGTGTGTGATACAACTGTGATGAACCAATCAGTGCTCAGCTCAAGGCGTTTCCCATCATCCTCGGTGCTGTGCAGTCGGTGGAGAGCAGCTGCAGCCGCCTCGGTCCCGCGAGATTCCCGTGGCTTGCGCAGTCGGGTCGGCTCTCTCTCTCCCTCTCTCTCTGAAATGGTATGAATCAATAATTTATGTATATATTTCAATTCCTGTTTAGTTTGGGACCACCAAACATAATTTCTCTCCATTTTTATTTTCTAATGAAAGTGCATAGGGGAAATCCAAGGCTTGTGTTTTGTATTATATGCAGGGCATTGTGGGTGACCCACAGCAGAGTAGGATTCTCATGCTGTGGGTAAGTTGGTCTGCCATCCGCTCAGATCTGAATTGATCTATAAAAGTGATTTGCATTGTCATACGATGTGTGGAAGCTGTCAGCATTTACTGTTTGTGTTCTTTTTTTATATACAAGGGGGTTTGCAGTTCTGACGCTACGTGCACACTTGCTGATTGAAAGTATGGTAACATGTCGCATTTTGGCTAGCCGCTAACTAGCTCTGAAGCACACATGTGATAGCCTATTAATGTGGAACCTTGTCTTTTAGCTCAAGCTGGAGCAAATAGCAGATCAACTTTCCATTAATGCCAACTGATTGTGGTTGTGTGTATTTTGCTATTATCTCACTATTACCTGTAATAGTGAGATAATAGCAAAATACAGGCTATTTCAAAATGTATTACTGAATTACCTCTGCCCGAGTGCCCAATTTCTTTCACTTTATCAGGAAGTTGTTGTCTTTATTTATCCCTTTTGTTCTTCTGTCCTTGCGTTTATTATCAAAAAATATTCACTCTCACACTCAATATTTTATTATGAAGTTTGAACCACTGAAAAACACAAACCCATGCACATGTGTTATCACTTATGTGGAATCGAACCCGGGTCTACCGTGTGGGCGGGCTAAAGCTCCCTCTGTTCACTATACTGACCAGTGACCTATAGGAGGGCTCATAGACTATAAAGCTGTTACTAGTCGTCTGGTTTACTGTGCTACACTCTGTTCATTAGTAGAGGCGATATGTCTCATCTCATATGAAGCTTCGAGTGCTGAACATTTCACCATCACTAGTGGTTCCCTGTTTACACTTCCTTTATTTCTGTGAACTGGTATGGCAAAACAGGTCTGAAAGTCACACTTCCACTTCTAGCACATAAACGAGTGCACTAATATACACAGTCATACAGTTGTACAAACACAACACAATTCTCCATACTTCATGTATCAAACATGTCTAATGTTTCCTGGTAGGATCCTTACCTGGTGAACTCACATCCTGATCAAGTCAAACAGACTTTCTACATTCAATTGTAGAGGAAACACTGACAGATGTTGCTTCCTGTTTCTTCATCAGTTCTGGGGGGGGGGGTTATCCACAAATGCACACAGTTGTGTCTCACAAGTACAAAACCTGTACTGAGCCACAGATCTGCATCTGTACATTTGTCTCATCCTGAGGATACAAACTGATAAGGAGACAGAAATCTTTTTTGCACTATTATTCTGTAGGAAGTGGGGGAAATCTAGCCTCAGTCTCAGTCGCGGGGGGGCTAATAACACTGGGAGCTCCCTTTATAGCGACCCTACTTCTCCATACATGTAACAATTAAACATAAACAGTACTTCCCTTAAAGCCACGGTTGTTGTCCGTCACACCGCACTGGTTGTGTTCTTAAGTATTCCGTAGTTTTCAATACAGAGGGGTTTTAGTCATGTCTAAGCCTTTAATTTTGCTCAAAAACAACTAAAAATGTGCGCTGGTGTTCTTCGGCTTCTTCAATGGGTGTAATTCCGGGTTTCAACAGCTGCACAGCGCCATCTATCGGTTCAGAGGGTGTAGGGCATTGGTCACATAGCAATGGATGAGCTCTTTGGCTTCTGTGTCAGGTATCTGTAGATGGCGCTGTGCAGCTGTTGATCTTGTCTGCCATTCTCTCTAATATAGTTAAACACATCGCTCTGTCTGCTGCTCAGCCCATGCGTCCTCGGCCACCTCTTCCCGGAGAAACCCCAGCAGCGCTCCCTCTCCTCTTCGCCTTTTGGCTGCCGGCGGACCCGAGGAAGCCGCGGAGGTCACACATGGGAGCGGGCAGCAGTAGCTGATGGCCCCGGTTGCTCACCAGGGGGACTGGGATCGGGGCTGGATGGGGAGCGCACAGCGGCTGACTCCGGCTGCCGGTCCTCCGCACATGAGTCTATTAAAGCGGGAGGGAGCGCCAATGGCCTCATGCATGAGGGAGAACCAGGGCCAGGTCGCAGCCGTTTGCTCCCCATCCTCAGTCCCAGTGCCCGGCGCTGGTGACTTGAGGTCCTAAAGAGACGCGCATGGTAAAAGTGTCGCATGTGTGCATTTTATAGGCCATGTCTATGTCCTAATGAACGGATTTCATTCAGGCCTATTAGATCACGGAATGTCATTCATATTAATGATACATCCTATAAAATAACTCATATAGGATTCACGTTACTTGCCCCCCACTCACCCTCTCTATGCGCTGGAGGATCAGCTGGCGCGTCTCCTCCTCTGTCCCTATAATCACATTCAGAAGCCTTAAGCTCATTTACTGATGCCTATTTGGGAAAAGTTTGACATCCTGCAACTACAACAGATCTGTCTGTATATGAACATTTAACGTACCCCTTCATTAACAAATGTTCGGCTAACATTTAAAACCTATGCTATTTCTGTTTGAAGAATATAACAAGTTGGGGCTACTTACACCTGTGGATTTTTTTTCAGCCAATGTCGGCACGTTTTCTGATGGTATGGAGGTGGGCTTGTATTCGCACGTGCCAATGGTTAATTGACTTAACTCATTATTTCCGCATCGAGGATACACCTGAGTATCCTCCGACCACGCCTTATTGGAGGACGGAGGCGAGGAGATTTGAAGGATCCTTCATGCGTCTTTTAACCAATTGGAACGTCCTTAATGATGGCGGCTCATTTTCCGAGTCATCGAGGAGACGAGGCCGCGAGGAGGGAGGAGAGGACGCATTTTGGCCAAATGGAATGCACCCTTAGTGTTTGCCAGTCTGAACTAGTGATGCAAAGTTCAGCTCTTTAATGAGATTCAGTTCTCACTCAGTCACTCAGTGAAAAGATTTGTTTGACAGATTCTATCATTCTTTTAGATTCATTTGTTCATTATGCGCGAGTGAGAGAGGGAAGACTTCTGGTGAAGGATGAATGAGAGTTGAAAGAGTGAGTTGGCTCCACATGATTCTAGTTCACTCTGTATACACTTAGGGGAGTTGTGTATGATGTAATGTTTACCCTGTACCACTAGAGGGCAGCCTGCTCTCCTGAAAGTGGACAATAGAGTCTTTCAACCAATGAGAACCGTGTAGACTCAACCAATGGCAACCGTGGCCAATATAACATTACAAAAGTAGGAGGGAATGCTACAAATAATTAAACTAAATCAAACAGGCTAGGCCAAATAAAAAGTATGAAGTATGAATAAAAACAACAACAGGAAACAGGAAATATTAGAGACTTCCAGGTCATGTGGATCCCATGCTGTACATTTGCCAGAGACTTTTAATTTATTGAATCTGCATACACTCCAGCTCTACACTTACATGTCAAAGAAACATTTTATCAGTTTAATTGTGAGTAAAATCCATGAAGAATACAGTCAAGTTAAAAAACAACTCAGTACCATGTACAGCCTTCAGTAAATGCACCCTATTAATTTGTATAACTTAGGACTATGAACATATTAGCTATATATATTGATGTCAGGATCATTTTTCTTATAAACAACAAAAAGACAGTCCCACCACACAAAGCCAAGTCACCGGCTCTGTGTTTTAACTGGCAGGTCTCTGCAGACAAAGACTCGAACATTCTGTAACAAGTCCTTTACATTACTGTTGAAACAACTTGCTGTTCCCTGGTTTCTCCTGCTGACTTTGACTTGCTCAGTTGTGATTTCCACTCAGTGACTTGCCATGTCATCCTCATGTCATCCTCTTCTGAGAAAAGTGAAAACAAGATAAATATTTTTATCGACTCAACCATCAACACAATGGAATGAATCTGAAATGTCCTACAAATGATGACATCACTATATGGAGCTTCAGTGTAATTTATTCAGTGTTGGTTAATATGATTCAAGTCAAAGCCATCGTTGTCTTCATGTTAATCTATCCCAGCTTGTTGTTCTTGGCTTGCTGCCTTGATGTCTGGTCGTAATGTAACGGCCACTAGCTTGTTTCCTTTCTAGGCTAACGTTAGCTAGTTTACATTAGAGAGCGAGCCGTGAAGCTTACAAACCTTCATAGTGTTTCTTATTCAAACCTACAGGCTGACGAGTTTCATCGCCCCCTCGTCTCTGCCATGCTCTGTTTGGGCAGAAGAAAGATTCACTTACTGTTGAACAACTTGGTTCAGACCGGAAACATTAAGGCTTTTACTCTGAAACTGAGATCCGTCCTGTCCGGATGTCAGAGCCTGTCCTGTTTACTCCTGTTCTGTACTGACAAACCATGTGCTCATGTTTTCAAATCATGTTTTTATTTATTGCACTTAAATGAGTAAAACAATTGAAATGAAGGTACACACATTGTATTGAGGGTTGAATTTTTAGCTCAAATTAGTTAGAAATAAAAGTTGAAAGTTGAAAGCAACAGTGACCTGCGGAGCCCGGGAGTGGCCATCGGGAGAAAAATAATTTATGTCGTGGCCACGATTTACTGTAACGTGCGCACGATATGCAATTCGAGCTCTCGATTTCCTCTTTATCTGCACACAAATTGCCAAAACGTGCCCTCAAAATAGTGATATCGTGCTCTCGATATATAATACATGCGCTCTTCACGAGCTTATAAAGAGTCAGTGCACATATTGGTGCTTATGTTTAAATGTGGCGCTGTCCTGGGTGTGTTGCAGCACCTGATTGTGTTTACACGGCCTGAAGGTTAAGTGGCTAAATATGTTGCAATATTTGGGGTATATGCCTATTCAGTGTAAACAGACAATGGATATTAACATACCAAATCCTTACTAGGCCTATCTGCAATAACTATAAGGTATCTTTTAAGTTGCATTTTTTCCTAAATTGCAGTTTTGTGGCGGACTCTATAGACATTATTTACCATAATCTGTGGTTTGGGTATGTTTAACACACACAGTTACATTGTGTGCTTCTCAGGGTTAAGGAGACACAGTCCCTTTAAGAAAGTCTGGTTTTCTGAGTCTGACGTCAGCTCGACGTATGTTGTGTTTTTGAGGGCGAGGTAAATTGTCTTGCTCTGTGGGTTAAAAATAAATGACACACGAGTTGATGTAGTCAACAAGAGAAGTTTTCCGTCTCTGCATTCCTGCCACTTCTACACTGGTGACCCCGACGTTTGTCTGCTGGACGTTTCCAGTGACAGCTCTTCACGAACATGGCGACTAACGCAGTTTCCCTCAAACTACCAGAGTTCTGGGAATCGTCGGCCTCGGCCTGGTTCGCCCAGACGGAAGCGCAGTTCGCGCTACGGCAGATCACCGCGAACGCCACAAGGTACTTTTACGTGGTGTCGGCCCTCGGGAGTTCAACTGCATCCCGAGTGGTGAACCTCCTCACAACTCCCCCGCTGCAGGATAAATATGAGACACTCAAAGCCCATCTGTTGAGAGCTTTTGAACTTTCCAACGCCGAGCGGGCTAGCCGGCTCTTCTCTCTGCAAGGCCTCAGCGACAGCAAGCCGTCTGAGCTCATGGACAGGATGCTGCATCTCCTGGGTGGGCACAAACCCGATCTCCTCTTCGTCCACCTGTTCCTGTGACAGCTGCCTTCCCAGGTACGGGCTGCCCTGGCCAACACCTCCATCACTGACTGCCGTGCTGTGGCCGAGGAGGCTGATAAATTTTTCCTGGCTGGTCAACAACACTGCGCGGCCGCGCTGTTTCCTGCCCCAGCTCTTTCACCACTGCCTGGAGGCACAACGGTCGCCGCCATAGCAACAGCTCCTCATCGGCGGCAGGACCCCGGCCTGTGTTTTTACCACGCACAGTTTGGGCCCAAAGCCAAGCGGTGCCGATCGCCATCGAGCGCTCAGTAGTGGCCCTGAGCGTCGGCCGAACAGGCAGGCTGCTGTTCATCCAGGACACCATCTCTGGACGGCGTTTCCTGTGCGACACGGGCGCGCAGAGGAGTGTCCTGCTTGCATCGGGAGTGGACATCCTGGCCGGCGGACACGGCCCCCCCATGGTAGCCGCTAACGGCAGCCCCATCCGCACCTACGGCACGAGGTACGTGGCGCTGTGTTTCGGCGGACAGCGGTTTGGCTGGGACAGCGGTTCGGCTGGGACAGCGGTTCGGCTGGGACTTTGTCACGGGGAAAGTGTCCGTCTCCCTCCTCGGCGCGGATTTCCTATGCGCCTATGGACTGCTGGTGGATGTCAAACACTGCCGCTTGATCGCCACTTTCACCTTCAGTTCATACGCGTGTACACTCAGCGGAGCAGACTCCATCAGACTGTCTAGCATGCTCTCTGCTGCGGACGAGTTTCTCCGTCTCCTCGCCGAGTTCCCGGACCTCACGCAGCCCACCTTCTCGTCATCCACCGCCAAGCACGGGGTGGAACACCACATCGCCACCACCGGCCCCCAGGTCTACGCCCAGGCCAGGCGCCTCGACCCGGCCAAGCTCGCCATTGCCAGGACAGAGTTCGAGACTAGCGCCTCGGCATCATTCGCCGCTCCAACAACCCGTGGGCTTCACCCCTCCACATCGCCCCGAAGCCCAACGGCGGCACATCCCGGACTTTTCCGCCCACCTGGCGGGGAAAGTCATCTTTTCCAAAGTGGACCTCATTCGTGGATACCACCAGGTGCCCGTCCACCCCCTGGACGTCCCCAAAACGACGGTGATCACCCCATTCGGAGTTCCTGCGCATGCCGTTCGGCCTTAAGAACGCCTCACAGACCTTCCAGCGCCTCATGGACTCGGTGCTACAGGACCTGCCTTTCCTTTTTGTCTATCTGGACGACATCCTTGTTGCCAGCACCTCCAAAGCGGAACACCTGTCCCACCTTCGGACTCTCTTCAAGCGGCTCAGTCAGCACGGGCTGATCGTCAACCCAGCCAAGTGCCAGTTCGGGTTGACCACCATCAACTTCCTTGGTCACCGCATCACCAAAGACGAGGCAGTCCCCCTCCCGTCGAAGGTGGACGCCGTCACGAATTTCTCGCGTCCGCTCACGATCAAGTCCCTGCAGGAGTTCCTCGGCATGGTGTACTTTTACCACCGCTTTATCCCCCAAGCTGCTCGACTCATGCGACCCCTGTACGAGGCTCTGAAAGGCATGGCCCCCAAACACGCGGTGGACTGGTCCGCGGAGAGGGACAAGGCGTTTACGGACACTAAGACTGCTCTGGCTAACGCCGCAATGCTGGTGCACCCGTCACCCACGGCCCCGATCGCCATCACCACGGATGCTTCGGATTATGCCGTCGGCGCGGTGTACGAGCAGTGGGTGGGCGGTGCCTGGCAACCGCTCGCTTTCTTCAGCCGCAAGTTACGCCCCAGTGAACGGAAATACAGCACCTTCGATCGGGAGCTCCTCGGCCTCTTCCACGCCATTCGACATTTCCGTTTCCTGCTGGAGGGCCGCCAGTTCCCGGCGTTTGTGCACCACAAACCGCTGACGTTCACCATGGCTAAGGTGGCCGAATTGTGGTCCGCCCGCCAACAGCGGCAGCTCTCCTACATTTCGGAGTTCACCATGGACATACAGCATGTCGCTGGCAAAGCCAACCTCGTCGCCGACTGCCTCTCCCGGGCCATCGTGGGAGCCGTTCACTTGGGACTTGACTACGCTCGCATGGCAGCTGATCAGGCCACCGACCCGGATGTGCAGGCTTACAGGACGGCTGTCACAGGGCTGCAGCTGGAGGACGTGGTTTTCGACCACGCTGGCACCACACTCCTGTGCGACGTCTCCTTGGGTCAGCCCCGGCCCGTCGTTCCCTCTGGGTGTGTTCGACGCTGTCCATGGCCTCTCCCACCCGGGCAAAAAGCCATCTATAAAGCTGGTGGCGGCCAGGTTCGTCTGGCATGGGCTCAAAAAAGACGTGAGAGACTGGGCTAGCACCTGCATGGAGTGCCTGCGCTCTAAAGTGCACCGCCACACCAAAGCCCCCCTGGCGCAGTTCCCGGTGCCCGAAAGGAGGTTCGACCACGTTAAAGTGGACCTGGTGGGCCCCCTTCCCCCCTCCCACGGTTTCACTTACCTCCTCACCATGGTGGACAGGACCACACGATGGCCGGAAGCCGTCCCGCTGTCGTCAACGATGTCCACCGAGGTGGCCCGGCCGTTCATCGGGTCCTGGGTCGCCCGGTTCGGCACCCCATATGACCTCTCCTCTGACCGAGGCCCACAGTTTACGTCCGAGCTCTGGAACGCAGTCGCAGAGGGCCTGGGGGTGAAGCTCCACCGCACCACCGCGTACCACCCACAGGCCAACGGGTTGTGCGAGCGGTTTCATCGCTCCATGAAGGCTGCTCTTCGGGCCAGCCTCAAGGACAGCAGCTGGGTCGACAGGCTCCCGTGGGTCATGCTGTGCCTCAGGACCGCCCCTAAAGAGGACCTCCAGTCCTCATCTGCCGAACTGGTTTACGGCCAGCCGCTGCGGGTCCCAGGGGATTTCGTCCCTAACACCACAGCTCCCTGGTCTGCAGCCCGCCAACGGGCCACGCTCCGGGACAACGCCAGTGTTTTCGCACCGGTCCCCACTTCACATCACGGCTTCCCATGGTCTCATGTCCCCACAAGTCTGCAGTCGGCAGGGTACGTTTTCATCCGCCACGACGCCCACCGTGGGCCCCTGCAACCTCCCTACGACGGCCCGTACAAGCACTTCGTGGTGGACGTCGGCGGCAAGCCGGAGCACATTTCTGTGGACCGCCTCAGACCAGCTCACCTGGACTTGGACCAACCCGTTGGCCTGGCCCTACCCCCGCGGCGGGGGCACCCCCCTGCCCTGCCTCCACCCCCCTCCCTGTCCCCACGCCGCCGCAGGGTCCCCAAGGCTCCTCTTGCGGGCGCCCCGGCCCCCGCTCCCGTTCTGCGGAGCCGTTGCGGCTGGGCCATCCCTCCCCCTCCACATTGACTTTCTCTGTTATGGTGAATTCTGGGGGGACGTATGTGGCGGACTCTATAGACATTATTCACCATAATCTGTGGTTTGGGTATGTTTAACACACGCAGTTATATTGTGTGCTTCTCAGGGTTAAGGAGACACGGTCCCTTTAAGAAAGTCTGGTTTTCTGAGTCTGATGTCAGCTCGACGTATGTTGTGTTTTTGAGCGCAAGGTAAATTGTCTTGCTCTGTGGGTTAAAAATAAATGACTCACGACTTGGCGTAGTCAACGAGAAAAGTCTGTCTCAACTTTCCTGCCACTTCTACAGTTTAACGAAATCGAGGGAACGAATTGTATCTCGAGTCCATGATTTACTGTAACGTGCGCGCGTTTTCGTCCATTCGTGCGCACGTTACAGTAAATCATGGACTCGATATAACTTTTTTTCTCTTCCAATGGCCACTCCCGGGCTCCGTAGTGACCAACTTCAAACCATGACATTCAGTTTCAGTTTTGATGATAGAAATTCAACTTGCAATTCAGATTCATTTTTTGCATACTATGATTCAATTTAGCATCAAAAATTCTAATTATTGATTGTGTCATGACCCAGCTCATAAGCCATGACAATTTATTAACAAAATAACAACAAACCCAGACCAAACTCATGAGACGTGTGAATCAGTACAGTCAGTAGCGTCAGTGAGTGGGTGTGTGAGAGGTGTAGTGTGAAAAGGTGTAACCTAAAAGTTAACGCAACGGCAGAGGCAACCCAAAACAAAACATGTTGCCTGGGGAGAGGACGGTCTGGTCTTAAATACCCCTGGGAGACTGGCCAGGTCACCCCGCCTACCAGGGACCTGAGGAGAGACTCAGACAACAGACAGACAGAGCAGGACGGCCGTCACAGTTGTCTCTGACATCTTGCTTCAGTTTAGCAAAGTAAATCAGCCATGACAAAGATTATATTTTCCTTGATCATGAGACTCACAACATAGACAACAACAGAGTCATATATTGGTTTATTTTAGGACAATAATTTCATTTTAAACAACAAGAAATTTATAACAAAACACATTTGAAAAGAAGTTAAAACAGTGTTTAACCTTTAATTCTGGGAAACAATTATAGAAAACATAAAAATGTTAAGCTTGGAATGATGAGATTAATAAAATACCAAATATAACAAAGATCCAAAAGAAAGATATTTTAACCCGTCATCATAAACAACATCTTGATTCTGTCTGGTTTCATATTTCATTCATTTCATTTTCTAAGTAAAATATTCATGTTCCAGTAGCTGAGTCGTGTTAAAACCCTGTTCAGTTTCCCTGAATATAGAAAACATTCTGCTGACAGTGATTGATTAATATGTTCTTTACAGTAAAACAACTCATACATCTATATGGAAATACACACATTTATATGCTCACATTAGGATGGAACTGTGTGTGTGCGTGTGTGTGTGTGTGTGTGTGTGTGTGTGTGTGTGTGTGTGTGTGTGTGTGTGTGTGATCCTGTACAGAGTGAACTATCATCTCAGCAGCTGTCTTTGGTCAGCAGTGTGAGTGTTTCTCTCTCCCTCCTCTATCTGACAAGAGACACTGAGAAACCAGTCCCAGACCCAGACCAGAACCTGAACACAGGATAGAGGGGTTCAGTGAATGTGGAGTGGAAGGTGTGGAGGTGGATCAGTGAGTCAGAGGAAACTCTGTAGAAGGACAGAGAGCCAGCAGACCAGTCCAGATACACTGCTACTCTGTCAGAGTCAGAGGAGGAGAGGGAAGATATGTCTGTTTCTCTGTTATTGTGCCAGACAGAGTAACGATAACGAGAGCAGAACAGACTCCAGGACTTTTCATTCCATCCAAGCACACAGTCATCACCCTCTCCTCTCCTACTGATTCCTCTGTAAGTCACTCCTATAGAAACCTTTCCTTTCCTCTCGACCTCCCAGTAACAGCGACCAGTCAGACCATTTCTACACAGCAGCTGTTCCCAGAAGTCAAATCTCTCTGGGTGATCAGGATATCGCTGCTCCTCTCTTACTGATGTCACCTCTCTGTTGTCTTCAGACAGGAAGAGGTTTCTGTGTGCTGTGTTTGGGTCCAGAGTGAGTTCACAGGCATCTGATGAGAGAACAAGACTCAATACAGCAGCAGTTTATCATCTAATACACCTGTTGTGTTTATTGTTATTTTATTAATAACTTCACTGTTAATTATTTACCAGTTTCATTTTTGTGAATAATTATTCACTGATTTAAATGACAAGAAAAGGCAACCAACCTCTGATGGGGCTTACATGAGGTTTAGTACAAGTCAGTAAAGGTATAGTCAGGTATACCTGACGAAGGTCGCTTGACCGAAACATTGTGCCACTTATTAAATTCTTGTAAGTGAAGTCAGTGTGCGGGAGTCTGCTGATTTGTACTTGTCTTGCTCCTCCGACGCACCTGGTGCATACGGTTGTGCAAAGATCACCTTTTTGTTTAACTTACATAACAATTAGGAAAATATGACAGAGACAAATAACACAAATAGCTTTAAAACAAATACATAATAATAACAATAATACTAATATAATAATAATAATAATAATAATAATAATAGTGATACATATACACAAACATATGTAGACATAAATAAAAAGATACATATTTCACAACTTTCTCACAAAATTTAACAGTTTCATTATAACACATGTCATCATCTTCATTCAGTAGGATGTGAATGAATGGACGTCACATACTGCTGTGTGAATGGACTTTCTATCTAAATAGTTGAATGTGTGTTGCTTTGTTTTCATGAATCAAACTAAATACACACTTACATTTCCTCAGACCTGGTTTCAACCTCTGCTCTCCACCATGGTCCACACTGGGGGAATAAACAAAGTCAGACCAGCAGATTCTCTTTGATGATGGAAACATGGACATTTAATAACCTTCAATATGAATGAGTTTCCATACAGCATCAGTCATAACTGCCGTTAGACATTAATCAATACTCCTCAGCTTCTCAGTGTGACAGAGAAAATGTGTGTGACTCTCAGCCTTCTAGCAGACGTTGCCTCTCCAGACCTGAGAGAGTCCAGTCTCCAGTGTGGATCCTCCAGTCCAGCAGAGAGCAGCTTCACTCCTGAGGCTCCTGGATGATTGTAGCTCAGGTCCAGCTCTCTCAGATGGGAGGGGTTGGAGCTCAGAGCTGAGGCCAGAGAAGCACAGCCTTCCTCTGTGAGCAGACAGCCTGACAGCCTGCACACACACACACACACACACACACACACACACACACACACACACACACACACACATACACACACACACACAGTTAAGTTAGACAGTTAAGTTAATTACTTTTGCCTGCTTTTCTACATAACAGTTTTATGTTTTTTTCTAAGTTCTCAGTGTAAACTTTCTGTTTAAAACAAGATACATATTAGATAAGTCAGTTTGGTCAGTTTGGCAGTTCTTGGATCAGTTTGCTGCAGAATCTTAGAAATCCTTTTTGGTATTTTAGGTCTCAACAACAGAGACAGCAAGGAGGGAAATCATGAAATATCCTGATAGAAAGCAGAAAACAGTTCATAGGGGACAGAAAGTAGAGTGAAAGGTTGTTACCACAATCATAAGAGCAGAGAAAATCCTCCACAGGTTAGGAATCTATTCACTGATGTTACTCTGTAAGTAAAGCAGGATTTAAATGGTCATGTGTTGACCAGGTTGAGGAATCCTGACCTGAGAGTCTCCAGTCTACAGTGTGGACTCCCCAGTCCAGCAGAGAGCAGCTTCAGTCCTGAATCCTGCAGGTCGTTGTTACTCAGGTCCAGCTCTCTCAGACTAGAGGACTGGGAGCTGAGAACTGAGGCCAGAGCTTCACAGCTTCTCTCTGACAGCTGACAGTCACTCAGCCTGAAGGACAAGAAAAGATATGGAAATATTATTCTCTTATATTTTAATGTCAATGTTGTCTGTGATTTTTCTTTCAAATAACTACTGTTAATAATGTTGATTGATGTTTCCCTTATCTAAAAGCAGAGTTCACAGTGTTCTTTGCATGGTGCTGTAGTTCATTGAACTGAGTGCAGCACTAACAATGCCAGAGATGCTGGTTTGATTCCCACTGGGTTCACCCATGTTAAAACTGTATTCACACATGGTGCTGCAAGGTGATTTGGATCAATACATCCACCAAATGGTCTATGCTATGTTATAGGGCTGAACGATATTAACAAAAAAATCGAATTGCAATCGTCATTTAAACTGCGATTCAATATCATCGCAAGTTTTTCTTGTTTTTTAAGAACTTTAAAATTGTTTAAATGAAAGTGATTTTATTAAAAAAATAGATGTCAGTGTGCAGGATTTACTGAGATTGAGTCTGATGAAGGTTTTCACCAATACTGTACTTGATTCATGGACCAAATATTAACCAAAATATCTTGTTGAGAAATCCATTTTGGACGCTTCTCTCTCTTAAGTAATTAACTGCAGCCTCTGCGATTTGGAAATTGCAGAAGTTCAAATTGCATTTTTTTTTTAGTTAATTGTTCAACTCTACTATGTTATGCTTTACAGAAAGCCATTAAGAAGAATGACAAGATACATGAAGCAGATTTAAATCTACACTAAGCGATTTTCCGACCACTAGAGGGAGACAGAAACCACAACACATTTTGTAAACACACAGCAAACCTGCTGTGCTACAGAAGCCCTTAAGGACAAACCGTGCATAAAGGCTAATGGCTAAAACAAACGTACCTATGGAGAAATGTCGCCGGTTACCAGTCTCACTTTGCCAGATTTTTCTCCCGCTGAAGGTCACATGACCCACAATGACAAGTGAAGAGGCAGGTAGCAAGTTTACTAGTTGAAAACGTTTCCTCGCTCGCTTCATCGATTCCAACATTACGAGACTTTTTTTCAGGGATGGGAGGGGGAGAGCGCCGCTTTCATACAGCGAGAGAGGAGACAAGCTAGTTTTAAAAAAAGGAAAAGCTGTTCGGTCCGAACTTGACAACAAGCTTTAGAAAAGAGGTGAAAACAACAACACAGCTGGCCCGCGTGTGTGGCTACTGGTTTATATCATCACGTCTCACGGAAATCTCCACATAGCACACGTTAGTTTCAGGATTGGTTACAGGGTCTGAAATCACTTAGTGCAAGTTTAAAGTGTTTTAAACGATGATAGTGAATTTGCCAGTCCAAGTCCCTCAGGAAAGCATTCCACAGTCTAGAGGCCATGATGGCAAAAGTGTTTTCACCTTTAGTCTGGAGTTTAGACTGAGTGTCAGTCAGAAGGACCTGAAGATCTCAGCTTGCTCTCCAGCTCAGACAGAACTAAGAGTTCTGCAGTGTAACTCAGGGCCAAAACTAGTCAAACTCTGTGAAATCTTCATATTAATTCTTCATCAGCAGGTACCCAGTGGAAATATGTTAAATCTGGGATATATGATCTCTGCTTCACACTAGTTAAAGTCCTAGCTGCTCTATTCTGAACAAGCTGGATATGTGACAGTGAATCTTGACTGAGACAGGAAGAGAGAGGTGCAGTAATATAAATGACATGAGATCAAAGCATGGAGGATCTTCTCTCAGTCCTCCAGGTTCATGGCTGTGTATGAATTTGGATCAGAACAAAACACATTCTGGAAAATCCAGAACATTATGTTCAGTGAAATTGAAAATGCCAATGTAAAATGGTTCTGGAGTCCTGATGTAAAACCTGCAGAGTCTCCCTTTGCAGATTCAGGAATACTGACCTGAGAGAGTTTTGAGAGCAGGGACCTTAGTTTGGAGAAATGTGTCAAATCAATTGAGGAAAACTGTGAATGGATCTGACCTGAGAGTCTCCAGTCTACAGTGTGGACTCCCCAGTCCAGCAGAGAGCAGCTTCAGTCCTGAATCCTGCAGGTCGTTGTTACTCAGGTCCAGCTCTCTCAGACTAGAGGACTGGGAGCTGAGAACTGAGGCCAGAGCTTCACAGCTTCTCTCTGACAGCTGACAGACACTCAGCCTGAAGGACAAGAAAAGATATGGAAATATTATTCTCTTATATTTTAATGTCAATGTTGTCTGTGATTTTCCTTTCAAATAATTACTGTTAATAATGTTGATTGATGTTTCCCTTATCTAAAAGCAGAGTTCACAGTGTTCTTTGCATGGTGCTGTAGTTCATTGAACTGAGTGCAGCACTAACAATGCCAGAGATGCTGGTTTGATTCCCACTGGGTTCACCCATGTTAAAACTGTATTCACACATGGTGCTGCAAGGTGATTTGGATCAATACATCCACCAAATGGTCTATGCTATGTTATAGGGCTGAACGATATTGACAGAAAATCTAATTGCAATCGTCATTTAAACTGCGATTCAATATCATCACAAGTTTTTCTTGTTTTTTTAGAACTTTAAAATTGTTTAAATAAAAGTGATTTTATAAAAAAAATAGATGTCAGTGTGCAGGATTTACTGAGATTGAGTCTGATGAAAGGTTTTCACCAATACTGTACTTGATTCATGGACCAAATATTACCCAAAATATCTTGTTGAGAAATCCATTTTGGACGCTTCTCTCTCTTAATGTTGTGTTCGTTTCATGTTAATTAATTCTGTGTTCCCGGTCCAAAATGACCGCCCCATTATAGCTGATTATAAATCCATAATAATGCATATATTATCACCTAATGTTGTGTTAGATCTTTTTATCAACTTAAGTTCTTGTGAGCATTACAAGTTTTGAACTTCTATTTGCTATTTATGGCCTGTAGGCCTCACTGACCTGAGCTCATACAACTCGTTTCTGAGTTAAAAAAGAAAAAGCATAATGTATGGATTATTTTGACTATAACAAATACTCAGATGAAACATATTGTGCTATTTATCACAAACTACTTTGTGTCAAAGTTTAACAAGGACATTTGTTTTGAAACCATTTCAAATTTTTAAATAGTGGCACAAAATAACATCTGTTGTGTTCCCGGTCAACCGGTATGATTTTATTAGTAAAGAAAGGACATAGGCCCAAAACTACACATGAAAACACAACTGTGTGTGTGTTTGTGTGTGTGTGTGTGTGTGTGTGTGTGTGTGTGTGCTCAAACACACATGCATGTGGGGGTCTGGGAGAGGAAGTGTGTCCATCTGATGAATGGGCATGTGCCTGAACTCAATTTTATACACTAACTGTAGTCTCCCATTCATTTCTAATGACCAGCCATTTTTGACTGGGAACACCACAGGTGTACAAAAGTTAAATAAAACACCCCAAATTTAATGAAAATTATCAAAATGTATTTTGTGTGTTCAGCTGCCCTGTGTGGACAGAGTCATGGAACCTTATGACAATCAGATTAAATGAACTACATTTTTCAGAGAGAAAACTTGTAAATCGGTCCAATTCGACCGGAACACAACAGGAGGGTTAAGCAATTAACTGCAGCCTCTGCAATTTGGAAATTGCAGAAGTTCAAATTGCATTTTTTTTTTGGTTAATTGTTCAACTCTACTATGTTATGCTTTACAGAAAGCCATTAAGAAGAATGACAAGATATATGAAGCAGATTTAAATCTACACTAAGCGATTTTCCGACCACTAGAGGGAGACAGAAACCACAACACATTTTGTAAACACACAGCAAACCTGCTGTGCTACAGAAGCCCTTAAGGACAAACCGTGCATAAAGGCTAATGGCTAAAACAAACGTACCTACGGAGAAATGTCGCCGGTTACCAGTCTCACTTTGCCAGATTTTTCTCCCGCTGAAGGTCACATGACCCACAATGACAAGTGAAGAGGCAGGTAGCAAGTTTACTAGTTGAAAACGTTTCCTCGCTCGCTTCATCGATTCCAACATTACGAGACTTTTTTTCAGGGATGGGAGGGGGAGAGCGCCGCTTTCATACAGCGAGAGAGGAGACAAGCTAGTTTTAAAAAAAGGAAAAGCTGTTCGGTCCGAACTTGACAACAAGCTTTAGAAAAGAGGTGAAAACAACAACACAGCTGGCCCGCGTGTGTGGCTACTGGTTTATATCATCACGTCTCACGGAAATCTCCACATAGCACACGTTAGTTTCAGGATTGGTTACAGGGTCTGAAATCACTTAGTGCAAGTTTAAAGTGTTTTAAACGATGATAGTGAATTTGCCAGTCCAAGTCCCTCAGGAAAGCATTCCACAGTCTAGAGGCCCTGATGGCAAAAGTGTTTTCACCTTTAGTCTGGAGTTTAGACTGAGTGTCAGTCAGAAGGACCTGAAGATCTCAGCTTGCTCTCCAGCTCAGACAGAACAAAACTAGTCAAACTCTGTGAAATCTTAATATTAATTCTTCATCAGCAGGTACCCAGTGGAAATATGCTAAATCTGGGATATATGATCTCTGCTTCACACCAGAGGTGGGACCAAGTCATTGTTTTGCAAGTCACAAGTAAGTCTCAAGTCTTTGCACTCAAGTCCCAAGTCAAGTCTCAAGTCAAGACAGGCAAGTCCCGAGTCAAGTCCCAAGTCAAGACTGACAAGTTCCAAGTCAAGTCCCAAGTCCTAAACTTTGAGTTTCGAGTCCTAAACAAGTCATAATGCGCTCTTCACCAAATCTAATGCCATTTTAACAACAGAGTAATAATATATTAAATTTACACAAATCATGAATGCTTTTTGAGAAGCCGATTTGTCATCTCGTTTCGGGTGAACATCAAAGTACGAGTCGGGGAGGGAACCCACAACAGTCTCGTCTGTTTAAACAGATCACTGCTGTACAACGGCCGACACGGAGCCTGTGTTATGGGGGGGATAGCTGTAACGTTAGCTAAGCATTGGCTCGCTAATTACGTTAATATATTAGCCTCGACTTACCGTTCTTTGTGCAGCTTCAAATGTCGAACGAAGTTGGAAGTTGTTGCATCTCCGTCTGTAATTTTCGACCCGCATGTTCTGCATACTGCAGTTCGTTTTTGGTTGACCGCCGCGTAGTATTTGTACGCGAACGAAATTATCTTTGGTATAATTTTTTCTAACTGGCGCTCAGTAACGTAACATTACTTCTTCATGGTTCTCTCCTGCAACTTGATTGGCTGCTGTCAGATTGGTTCAAACAAAGTGGATCTGGGAAATTAAGTGTCGACTTGCTGGGAATGAATAGCGTTAACGTTAGTTGATTCAGGAAATGAAGGGAAATGAATTGATTCATGGCACACTTTTTAAATAACATACTTTTTAATCTTTGGGTTTGGGGGAAGGTATCAAGTCTTTTCAAGTCAAAAGGCTCAAGTCCAAGTGAAGTCACGAGTCATTGGTGTTAAAGTCCAAGTCGAGTTGCAAGTCTTTTTTGATTTTGTCAAGTCGAGTCTAAAGTCATGAAATTTGTGACTCGAGTCTGATTCGAGTCCAAGTCATGTGACTCGAGTCCACAACTCTGCTTCACACTAGTTAAAGTCCTAGCTGCTCTATTCTGAATAAGCTGGAGATGTGACAGTGAATCTTGACTGAGACAGGAAGAGAGAGGTGCAGTAATATAAATGACATGAGACCAAAGCATGGAGGATCTTCTCTCAGTCCTCCAGGTTCATGGCTGTGTATGAATTTGGATCAGAACAAAACACATTCTGGAAAATCCAGAACATTATGATCAGTGAAATTGAAAATGCCAATGTAAAATGGTTCTGGAGTCCTGATGTAAAACTTGCAGAGTCTCTCTTTGCAGATTCAGGAATACTGACCTGAGAGAGTTTTGAGAGCATGGACCTTAGTTTGGAGAAATGTGTCAAATCAATTGAGGAAAACTGTGAATGGATCTTACCTGAGAGTCTCCAGTCTACAGTGTGGACTCTCCAGTCCAGCAGAGAACAGCTTCAGTCCTGAATCCTGCAGGTCGTTGTTACTCAGGTCCAGCTCTCTCAGACTAGAGGACTGGGAGCTGAGAACTGAGGCCAGAGCTTCACAGCTTCTCTCTGACAGCTGACAGACACTCAGCCTGAAGGAGAATTAGTGATGAAGACAAACAACAACTTTAAAATGTTTTCCATTTTGTACTCACATCACATTTTAATAAAGTTAATATATCCAGTTATCTTTTCACCTACAGAGCTTTATTGGAGGCTTTGACCACTGGCAGCAGCCTCAGAAGAGCCTCCTCTGAAGCAGAGTATTTCTTCAGGTCAAACACGTCCAGCTCCTCTTCTGATGACAGTAAGATGAAGACCAGAGCCGACCACTGAGCAGGGGAGAGTCTGTCTGTGGAGAGACTTCCTGATCTCAGGTACTGTTGGATCTCCTCCACTAGAGAACGGTCATTCATCTCATTCAGACAGTGGAACAGATTGATGCTTCTCTCTGGAGACGGATTCTCCCTGATCTTCTTCTTGATGTACTCGACTGTTTCCTGATTGGTCTGTGAGCTATTTCCTGTCTGTTTCAGCAGGTCTCGTAGGCGATTCTGATTGGTCTGCAGTGAAAGACCCAGGAGGAAGCGGAGGAACAAGTCCAGGTGTCCATTTGGACTCTGTAAGGCCTTGTCAATAGCAATCCTGTGCACCTTTGTTGCAGATGTTTTGCTGAAAAACAACCGCATATTTCTGAAAGTCAGCTGAGGTTCAGCCATCACATTCTTGTTGCTGTTGATGAGTGACAGGACCACATGAACAGCAGCCAGAAACTCCTGAATGCTCAGATGGACAAAGCTGAACATCTTGTTCTTGTCTTTGTCCTTTGGCCCATCCTGCTTTTTAAAGATCTCTGTGAACACTCCTGAGTACTGTGAGGCTTCAGTGAAGTTAATGCCACTCTTTTTTAGGTCTTTCTCATAGAAGATCAGATTGCCTTTCTCCAGCTGGTGAAAAGCCAGTTTTGCAAGTGACTCAATGTACTGAATGCTGTTTTCTGTGCCATACTTCTTTTTTGTCCGATCGATCTGAAACACCAGGAATTTTGTGTACATCTCAGTCAGGGTCTTGGGCAGGTCTTCTTCTCTCTCATTGGTTTTCAACAGATCCTCCAGAACTGTAGCAGTGATCCAGCAGAAGACTGGGATGTGGCACATGATGTGGAGGCTTCGTGAAGTCTTGATGTGGGAGATGATTCTGCTGGCCTGCTCCTCATCTCTGAATCTCTTCCTGAAGTACTCCTCCTTCTGTGGGTCAGTGAAGCCTCTCACCTCTGTCACCATGGCAACAAACTCTCCAGGGATCTGATTGGCTGCTGCAGGTCGTGTGGTTATCCAGAGGCGAGCAGAGGGAAGCAGTTTCCCCTTGATGAGGTTTGTCAGCAGTACTTCTACTCTGGTTGACTCTGTCACATCAATAGAGCGCTTTTCATTGGCAGTGAAGTCTAGTTGAAGGCGGCTCTCATCCAGTCCGTCCAACACAAACAGGAGTTTGAATTTACTCTTGTTGTAGTTTTTGTTTCCTGACTTCTGTAGTTCTGTGAAGATTTCATTAAGAGCCTCCTCCTTGATGTCTTTGGTTTCCCAGATACATTCGTGAATTAGTTCTGCAAAACGAAACCTTTCTCCCTTCAGTGAATTCAGCTGGCGGAAGGTGAAGGGGAATATGAGATGAACATCTTGATTGGCTCTCTCTTTAGTCCAGTCCAGGATGAACTTGTGCACAAGGAACGTTTTGCCGATTCCTGCAATCCCATTGGTCAGTACTGTTCTTATGGATGTGTGTTTTCCAGAAGGGTGTTTGAAGATGTCACTGGGTTTGATTGATTCCTCTGTGTCCGCTGGCTTTCTTGATGCCATCTCAATCTGCCTGACCTCATGCTGCATGTTGATGTGTATGTCACCTCCGTCTGTGATGTAGAGCTCTGTGTAGATATCATCCAGAAGTTTCTGATCCTTCTTCTCTAACCATCCTTCTTCTGCACACATAAACATGTCCTGGATGTTAGATTGGAGCTTTTGTTGGTACCATGTGATGAGTTGTTGAGGCTCTGTTGTTCTCACCAGCAAATCTGTGTAGAACAAAGTAACACCCATAAAAAAAACTAAACTACAACTAAAAGTATTAGGCTCTTTTGCAGGTAGCAGCACTAAATAGACGCTTGTGAGACAAAAAAAACTAATTTGAAGCTCAGTGCTTTTTTTTGCTAAAAGTTGGTGCTCTGAAAATAACAAACATGTTCTCACTGTCAACATCAATACAATGTTTCCTTTTAAAATAACAAAAAAGGAAGGCGACATTGTGACATTGTTAACTATGGGTTGCTTTCATTCACAACATTTTTTAACTCTATTTTCCAGGGAAAGTTTTTGATGAGGACACATGCTCTTTGATGCACCCCAGCTTCACAATCACACATTTACACATTTACACCTGGGAGCTGCCCAGTACACCCACAGTCTTCTACTGGTGGCCACTGAGCAGCTCCACTGGAGCAGTTGGGGGTTCAGTGCCTTGCTCAAGGGTATCTTGACAATAGTTGTTAAAGGAAGAGGAGAGAATTACTGATTCACTTTTTCACGCAAGATTCAGTAGTTCAGGGATTTGAACTGCCGACCCTCAGGTCACAAGCCCCATTCTGCACCTGTTACTCAGATGAATCAGTACTTCAGGAGCCGTATTCACAAAGCTTCCTAGTACTAAGAGTTGGTCCTAATGGTGAAAATCTAAGAATTTTTATTCTTAGAATTAAAATAAGATTAAATCATAGTAAAGATAAAAGCTATTCAAGAAGCATCTTAGCCCTTAAGAGAGCTCCTAAGGTGAAAACCTGTTCAGAGTAGAGAGGAGGACTTTTAGGAGCTGAGGAGTTTCTTAAGCAGAGGAGAAAATGGTTGAAAGACACAGAGGAGGAGAAATGTTCTCCAAACGCTGAATGACAGTGAGTTAATAAAGCTACAGGTTAGATCCTGCAGGATGATGTCTGTTGCTGATCTCATTAGAGATGTGCTCACATCTCCCACTCAACAAAGCTAACTATTACACCATTAATACTATTGTAATACCCTTGTCTTACAGCCAAACTTGGGAATGTGTATTATTTTATTTCTAAATGCATATTTCATTTTGAGTTCATATTAATCCACAATTTTTTTGAGAAATAATTTCATGCCTTTAATATATTTGACTGTGGTTAATCATTTCAAAAATGTATATGTGAGTGTAAACTGTGAATGTAAAACTGTAAACAACCGAGCTTTCTGTCAATAGTTGTATTTGATAGGAACTATTTTTTCTCAAAGACGCACTGCCTTCTCAGCCGGTGGAAGCTCCACAGAGCCAGAAGAATCCAAAAATAACTGCTGACAGAAAGTTCGGTTTTTTACAATTCTTTCCAGATAACATCCTGACACCGGTGTGATTATACTGTGAGCGTGTTTTGCAAAACAACGTTTATCATAGTTTTCAAAGACTGTGGCGTATGCCCCTAGGTTTCTACTGCAGTAGAGTCGGAGGGGGAAACCGGATGTTACCGGACGGATGGAGCAGGCTTCTAGCGAAGGTATGGTTTGTATTAATAGTGATTATGACCGAAAACATGTTATTTGGGCCCAGGGTTCAAAATACCCAACTATTCCTTTATTTGATGGTTTAACTCACAGCAGGCTGATTGTAATTACTCTCAGGTACTATTGATAAGATACATTTTCATGGTATAACTAGGAGAGAGAAAGCAAGTGGGCTACGTTTGACCCTAGACATAATATTATTCGAGATGTAACTTTCACCTGTGTTTTCCACTGAAATACTTGCACAAATAACACAAGCCTAGGGCGAAAGTCCAGGGCTAAGAAACGATTCACACAGGCAAATTCCAAAGTGGGATAACCCCGACTTTAGCCCAGGGCAGCTGGCCCTGCTCCGGAGCAGGGTTAACCCCGACTTTTCAGGGTTAACCCCAGAAAACTGTTTAAAAACCAGGGTTCTCTGTTGTCTGGGTGAACAGGGTTAGAACCATAGAGATATAACATGTGTGATATAACACATATAATATGTGTTATATCTCTATGGTTAGAACACTTTTGCGTCACTTGTGTGTTGTCCAATCAAATCAAACTTCTCCTTCACAACGTTGCTAAGCAATAATGCATGGCATTCCTAGGCTCGAGTGTTTTTATTACCACAGAATATTCAGACATGTAAGCCCTGGGCTAACAAGAATGCTGTGTGAATCGTTAGCCCTGGGCTAAGAGTTAGCCATGGGTTAAATGTCTGTGTGTGAACAGGGTTAAGCTAACCCTGGGCCAGCTGTTAGCCCAGGGTTAAGATAACCCTAGGCTAAGAATGTGCTGTGTGAAAACCATTTATGGATATAGCGGGTTACCCCGGTGTTGTCGGGGTAACTGATGGGACAGACACTCTAACTATTGATTAAACAGTGATTTTCATTTTTGACAGTATAAGTAAACTACACTTTTATTTACTGTAGACTAAATTGTGTAATTATCACATGTGATTCCTTGTGTGCATTCTGAATGACTAAAAGAGGCGTGTTGAGATTTGTCCTGATGGACCAATGACAGCGTCTAAAAGAGAGCATCATACCTAGCAACAGAGTGGACCACACCTCCTCACTAAGATAAAAGTTCTTGTCCATTCCTCGCTCAGAGTCACTCTGAGAACTTTCCTAAATCACTCCTAAGCTAGAACTCCTTGCTAGGAAGTTTTAGGCGAAGTTAAGACTCAGAGGATTCTCACAATGTTTGTGAATACGACTCCAGGAGCTGTGACATCAAGTAAAACAAACATATGAACTAAATCCTTCATCGTTTTAACAGCCACATTAAATGGGCAGTGACAAGACCAACATGGCAGCCAGGAGGAGCCAGAGAATAACTTTACCTTCAGTCTGACTGCTGTCAGTGGGAAGGTGAGGAAGAGGAGCAGACTGTGGTTGAATGGAGGAAGATCCTCTGTTCTCTGAAGTCTCCCCGACATCACTGACATCCCCTGAGAGAGAGAGAGAGAGAGAGAGAGAGAGAGAGAGAGTGAGAGAGATGGACTGAGGTCTGCTGGTCCTGGTCCTGGGTTGACTGCCATCTGAGGCCTTGTGGGTCTGATGGAGCTCAAAACCTTTTCTCTGTCTCTACAGCACTCGATAAATGGGACCAGAGTCACAGTTAGAATGAATGGGAGTCAATTCTGCTCCACAAAACTAAATGGCAGTAACTATTTTTAATGTGTTTTAAAGGTCAAATTATACCCATACATGCTCTTAAATGATACAAACAGCTGAAGTCAGCAGCATTACCCTGTACCTGAACCCCTGGGGATCAATAAAGTGGAAAACAATCACAACACAATGAGACTTGCCTTTTTGCTGCATAACATAAAACTCAAAATAAACACAGACACTCAAAAGGCAGCCTGCCTCTCTTCACACATCTACTGTCTGAAATGAATGCAGAATAACAGCAGAGCAGAAGTAAAAAACAAAACAAAAGAAAAAACAGATAAAACAGGCTGAGAAAGTGATAATTGTGTGAAGTCTCCATAGAGGCTTGGGTTAATCTTAGGGTTGGGGTTAATGTTAGAGATAGGGTTAGGGTTACATAGTCTGTAGAGAAATAGACAAGTGACACTTTGTTCATCTTCCTTTTGTTACCTGATATTTGAGTAAAGTGTTACCAGTGTTTAATTACAAATTCATGAGTCATCTGTGTCATTTCTGTTTTTCACATGTTTGTGTTTTTATCTCCCCATGACTTACCTTCGGGTCCTGAGCTGTTGTTTGACAAACTCTGCTCTAGATCATTCCTGTTGATCTTCATCAAAACCTTCTTGGTCACCTCCAGAGAGTGTTGGTTGTAGGTCTGCACCATCTGATCCACTGTGTTCAGCCTGTCTGCATTCTCCAGTCGGCTCTTTTTGATGGCCGGGAAACCTTCCAGGATGTCATCCTGCTGCAGGAACCACTGGAACTTCTTCAGCTCTTCATCTCCCAAATCCTCCAGTGTTTTCAAGAGCTTCTCTTTATCCGTCGCCATCGTTGCTCCCTGGTAAAGTTCGACAATATTTTCAACTCAAGGGACAATTATGCAATTTCTCCACTGGGATAATTAAAAATTCATCTCATCACATCACATCACATTACATAACATCACAACACATCAGATCAATACCATTGTTATAATCTTGTAAAAGTACTTTGTCAGCCAGATCATAAAAGGTAATTGATAATGTAATTGGTAATATTTGTTCTATTGTCTGATCATATATAACCCTTTGGTACAAACACACAGTACTTGTATATGTATGAATTTCTTCAACAAGGTTAGAGCAGGATGATTCCCTTTTCCTCTTTAACATTCCTTTTATCTCTGTGAACTGGTTAATATTTTTATCTTTAATTGCCTGGCTGTAACTGTTTCCTGTGTTGTCAGTAACTGGAATTAAATCACACCTGAGACATTCTGTGCCATGACTCTTCAATTTTTTAAATATTTTTTACTTTGAATGAAGGATCGATGGAGAAGCCCTTGAAGATCAGATGTTGGTGTAGATAAATAAAATCTGTTTATCGTTTCAAGAGCCTTAGATTTTTGGATGTTATGCAAATTATTCCATATTTATCTAATATAGTGAAATGTTTTGACATTTTACCAAAATTTCAGTTTGTGAGGTAAAATTGTGAAAAAAATTCAGGTTCCTGAATTTCCCCCAGGGGATCAATAAAGTGCAATCTTATCTTATTGTAACCCACATGAAGTGGATCAGCAAGTAAAGTTCAGCTTTAGTAGTTACACTATAAGACCGCTAGAGGGCACTCGAGTCTACAGAGCCGATTGGGATTTAGAAGAGAGCGCATAAAGCTAAACAATCGTTACATGAGAAGTGTGGTACAGTTTATCAAAGGTATTTTTCTTCTTTCCTAATTACGATACAACGATTTTGGTTGCTGAGGATTGTTTTGATGCTGCGGTGCATGTTTTTGAGTCTGGATCTCTGTGAAACTGGTGAGTTATCACGTTAGCATTGCTAGATAGCTGTTAGGTTATTGTCCATATTGCTAGCTACTGAAACTGTTGGGTTTAAGTGCTGTTGAGCCTTTTCTTATTTAACAAAAACCAATCGGAGACAAATGTAAAGACGGTACACATGTTGGTTTATAAGTTTGACCTGAGTTCTGTATAATTAAGAAGGTATCCTAATTAAATGTAGTCTTTCAGTAACGCCATTACGAGGCGCCATATTTTTCCTTCCTCATTGAGCCACGAGGCAATGCTGAAGTTTGACATGTTTTTCTTTGTGACTCCAATGCCCACAGTTTATATTGCTATAGTTAAGACAGTTTTTATGACATTTTATGCAGTTGTATTGCAGATTGTGTTGCAATGCTAAATAGAAACTGAGTATAAGATATGTTGTAAGATGAGTATAAGATATTGTAAGATGAGTGTAACATGTTTAATACGTGGTTAAACATATTCATGCAGACTGTGTTGTACATTAAGTGTCACAGCATTTATTTTATTCTGCTAAATAGTGTGAATTAGGTCAGTATTGTAATTACACAGTGATTGAGAGAATGGTAACAAACTACTGTACAGTATTAGATTTTATTTTCCTGCTGTGTGCAGGTTGGTTTTTTGTTAGTCCGCAATTTTTGCTGGTCAACTTTGATTGAAATATGGCGAGCCAGGATTCCCATCCCATCCAAGGAGCATGTGAAGTATGATCCAGCGTACCTCGTCATCACCTGCAGTTGCAGCGAACGTTCTTCTGGAACAGATGAGCTTATGAGATCTCAAACAAATACACTAACTACCTGGGTAGCACACACACACACACAACTACACACACATGGAACTTACCTTTAAGGAATACTGACGGATTGAACTGTGGACTAAAATAATTTTAGGACAAAAGACAG